>NC_064649.1:154876712-155180990 GCF_023864345.2 Schistocerca serialis cubense | reverse complement strand
CTTCTATTGGTATGTACTCAGGCTTTCTAGTGTTTTAAAGAATGTTCGTTCAAGTTCATACGAGAACGTATCATTTTAAGTCAAACGTGTAGTAAATCTTTGTTATCTCACAGCTGGGTGATCGCACTACAAGGCTGCAATTTTTATTTGCTCATCAAGTGGGCTTTTGGTGGAAATGACACACCACCAGCAGCATGTTGTCCATTAGTGAGCGTGGAGTGAGGGAGGGGGGGGGGGCGAACAGAAGAGGACAAGTTGTTCTTCTATTGGTATGTACTCAGGCTTTATAGTGTTTTAGAGAATGTTCGTTCAACTTCATAAAAGAACGTAGCATTTTATTCCCAAAGTGTAGTAAATCTTTGTTTTGTCACAGCAGGGTGTGCGCATTACAAGGCCGCAATTTTTATTTGCCCTTCAAGTCGGCTTTTGGTGGAAATGACACACCACCAGCAGCATAATGTCCACGAGAGAGGATGGGGGGCGGGGGGGGGGCTAGCGGAGGAGGACAAGTTGTTCTTCTACTGGTATTTACTCAGGCTTTGTAGTGTTTTAAATAATGTTCATTCAAGTTCATATAAGAACATAGCATTTAATTTCCAAAGTGTAGTAAATCTTTGTTTTGTCACAGCAGGGTGTGCGCATTACAAGGCCGCAATTTTTATTTGCCCATCAAGTCGGCTTTTGGTGGAAATGACACACCACCAGCAGCATATTGTCCAAGAGAGAGGGTGGGGGGGGAGGGGGGGGCTAGCGGAAGAGGACAAGTTGTTCTTCCACTGGTATTTACTCAGGCTTTATAGTGTTTTAAAGAATGTTCATTCAAGTTCATATAAGAACATAGCATTTAATTTCCAAAGTGTAATAAATCTTTGTTTTTTCACAGCAGGGTGATCGCACTACAAGGCTGGAGTTTTTATTTGTCCATCAAGTGGGCTTTTTGTGGAAATGACCCACCAGCAGCATGTTGTCCGCAAGAGGGCTTGGTGAGGGGGGGCGGGGGGGCCACCGGAAGAGGTCAAGTTGTTCTTCTTTGGTATGTACTCAGGCCTTATAGTGTTTCAGAGAATGTTCGTTGAGGTTCATAAAAGAATGTAGCATTTTATTTCCAAAGTGTAGCAAATCTTTGTTTTCTCACTGCAGGGTGATCGCACAACTAGGCTGCAATTTTTATTTGCCCATCAAGTGGGCTTTTGGTGGAAATGACACACCACCAGCAGCATGTTGTCCATGAGAGGGGGGGTGGGAGGGGAGGGTGAGCGGAAGATGACAAGTTGTTCTTCTATTGGTATGTACTCCGGCTTTATAGTGTTTTAAAGAAAGTTTGTCCAAGTTCATATAAGAATGTAGCATTTTATTTCCAAAGTGTAGTAAATCTTTGTTTTCTGACAGCAGGGCGATCGCACTACAATGCTGCAATTTTTATTTGCCCTTCAACTGGGCATTTTGTGGAAATGACACACCACCAGCAGTATGTTGTACATGACAGAGGGTGGGGGGTGGGGCGACCGGAAGAGGACAAGTTGTTCTTCTATTGGATAGTACTCAATCTTTCTAGTGTTTTAAAGAATGTTCGTTCAAGTTCATATAAGAACATAGCATTTTATTTCCCAAGTGTAGTAAATCTTTGTTTTCTCACAGCAGGGTGATTGCAGTACAGGGCTGATATTTTTATTTGCCCATCAAGTGGGCTTATGTTGGAAATGACACACCGCCAGCAGCATGTTGTCCGCCAGAACGGTGGTGTGGTGGGGGGTGCAAACGGAAGAGGACAAGTTGTTCTCCTATTGGTATGTACTTAGGCTTTATAGTGTTTTAAAGAATATTCGCTGAAGTTCATATATGAATGTAGCATTTTATCTCCAAAGTGTAGTACATCTTTGTTTTCTCACAGCAGGGTGATCGCACTACAAGGCTGCACTTTTTATTTGCCCATCAAGTGGGCTTTTGGTGGAAATGACACACCACCAGCAGCATGTTGTTCACGAGAGAGGCTGGGGGGGGGGGGGGGGGGGGGGGGGCAGCGGAAGAGGACAAGTTGTTCTTCTACTGGTATTTACTCAGGCTTTATGGTGTTTTAAAGAATGTTCGTTCAAGTTCATATAAGAACATAGCATTTCATTTACAAAGTGTAGTAAATCTTTGTTTTCTCACAGCAGGGTGATCACACTACAAGGCTGCAATTTTTATTTGCCCATCAAGTGGGCTTTTGTTGGAAATGACACACCACCAGCAGCGTGTTGTCCACGAGGAAGGGGGAGGGGGAGGGGGGGGCCAGGGGAAGAGGAATAATTTTTCTTCTATTGGTATGTACTCAGGCATTGTAGTGTTTTATAATATGTTCGTTCAAGTTCATAAAGGAATGTAGCATTTTATTTCCAAAGTGTAGTAAATCTTTGTTTTCTCACAGCAGGGCTATCGCACTACAAGGCTGCAATTTTTATTTGCCCATCAAGTGGGCTTTTGGTGGAAATGACACACCACCTTCAGCAAGTTGTCCACGAGAGTGGGTTGAATGGGGTGGTAAAGGGGGGGAGGGGCGGGGGGGAGGGGGGTCGGAAGAGGACAAGTTGTTCTTCTATTGATATGTACTCTGGCTTTATAGTGTTTTAAAGAATGTTCGTTCTAGTTCATAAAAGAATGTAGCATTTTATTTCCAAAGTGTAGTAAATCTTTGTTTTCTCACAGCAGGGTGATCGCACTACAAGGCTGCAATTTTTATATGCCCATCAAGTGGGCTTTTGATGGAAATGGCACACCACCAGCTCCATGTTGTCCACGAGCGAGTGTGTGGAGGGGGGGGGGGGGGGGGGTCAAGCGGAAAAGGACAAAGTATTCTTCTATTGGTATATACTCAGGCTTGATAGTGTTTTAAAGAATGTTCGTTCAAGTACATATAAGAATGTAGCATTTTATTTCCAAATTGTAGTAAATCTTTGTTTTCTCACAGCAGGGTGATCGCACTACAAGGCTGCAATTTTTATATGCCCATCAAGTGGGCTTTTGATGGAAATGACACACCACCAGCACCATGTTGTCCACGAGCGAGTGTGTGGAGGGGGAGGGGAGGGGGTCAAGCGGAAAAGGACAAAGTATTCTTCTATTGGTATATACTCAGGCTTGATAGTGTTTTAAAGATAGTTCGTTCTACTTCATAAAAGAATGTAGCATTTTATTTCCAAAGTGTAGTAAATCTTTGTTTTCTTACAGCAGGGTGATCGTACTACAAGGCTGCAATTTTTATTTGCCCATCAAGTGGCCTTTTGGTGGAAATGACACACCACCACCAGCAAGTTGTCCACGAGAGTTGGTGGGAGGGGGGGGGGGGGGGGGGGCGAGCGGAAGAGGACAAGTTGTTCTTCTATTAGTATGTACTCAGGCTTTATAGTGTTTTAAAGAATGTTCGTTCAAGTACATATAAGAATGTAGCATTTTATTTCCAAAGTGTAGTAAATCTTGGTTTTCTCACAGCAGGGTGATCGCACTACAAGGCTGGAATTTCTATTTGCCCGTCAAGTGGGCTTTTGGTGGAAATGACACACCACCACCAGCAAGTTGTCCACGACAGTTGGTGCGTGGGGTGGGTGGGGGAGGGGGGGGGGCCGCAAGAGGACAAGTTGTTTTTCTGTTGGTATGTGCTCAGGCTTTATAGTGTTTTAGAGAATGTTCGTTCAAGTTCATATAAGAACGTAGCATTTTATTTTCAAAGGGCACTAAATCTTTGTTTTCTCACAGCAGGGTGATCGCATTACAAGGCTGCAATTTTCATTTACCCATCATGTGGGCTTTTGGTAAAAATGACACACCACCAGCAGCATGTTGTCTAAGAGATCGGGCGTTGGGAGGGGGCGGGCGAGCGGAAGAGTACAAGTTGTTCTTCTATTGGTATGTACTCAGGCTTTATAGTGTTATAAAGAATGTTCGTACAAGTTCATATAAGAATGTAGCATTTTCTTTTCCAAAGTTTAGTAAATCTTTGTTTCCTCACAGCAGGGTGATGGCACTACAAGGCTGCAATTCTTATTTGCCCATCAAGTGGGCTTATGGTGGAAATGACACACCACCAGCAGAATGTTGTCCATGAGAGCGGTTGGTGTGGGGAGGGGGGGGGGGGGCGAGCGGAAGAGGACAAGTTGTTCTTCTATTGGTATGTACTCATGCTTTATGGTGTTTTAAAGAATGTTCGTTCACGTTTATAAAAGAACGTAGCATTTTATTTCCAAAGTGTAGCAAAACTTTGTTTTCTCACAGCAGGGTGATCGCACTACAAGGCTGCAATTTTTATTTGCCCATCAAGTGGGCTTTTGGTGTAAATGACACACCACCAGCAGCATGTTGTCCACGAGAGGGGCGCTGGGGGGGGGGGAGGGGGGGGGGGCGGAAGATGACTACTTGCTCTTCTATTGGTATGTACTCAGGCTTTATAGTGTTTTAAAATATGTTCGTTCATGTTTCAAAAATATTGTAGAATTTTATTTCCAAAGTGTAGTAAATCTTTGTCTTCTCACAGCAGGGCTATCGCACTACAAAGCTGCAATTTTTATTTGCCCATCAAGTGGGCTTTTGGTAAGAATGACACAATACCGGCAGCATGTTGTCCACGACAGAGGGGGGGGCGGAACGAGCGGAAGAGGAGAAGTTGTTCTTCTATTGGTATGTACTCCGGCTTTATAGTGTTTTAAAGAATGTTCGTTCAAGTTCATATAAGAACGTAGCATTTTATTTCCAGAGTGTAGTAAATCTTTGTTTTCTCACAGCAGGGTGATCGCACTACAAGGCTGCAATTTTCATTCGCCCATCAAGTAGGCTTTTGGTGTAAATGACACACCACCAGCAGCATGTTGTCCACGAGAAGGGGGGCTGGGGGGGCGCTAGCAAAAGAGGACAAGTTGTTCGTCTATTGGTATGTACTCAAGCTTTATAGTGTTTTAAAGAATGTTCATTCAAGTTCATATAAGAATGTAGCATTTCATTTCCACAGTGTAGTAAATTTTTGTGTTCTCACAGCAGGGTGATCGCACTACAAGGCTGCAATTTTTATTTGCCAATCAAGTGCATTTTTGGTGGAAATGACACACCACCAGCAGCATGTTGTCCATGAGATAGGGGGGGGGTAGGGGGGGGGGGAGAAGGCGAGCGGAAGAGGAGAAGTTTTTCTCCTATTGGTATGTACTGAGGCTTTATAGTGTTTTAAAGAATGTTCGTACAAGTTCATATAAGAAAGTAGCATTTTATTTCCAAAGTGTGGTAAATCTTTGTTTTCTCACAGCAGGGTGATCACACTACAAGGCTGTAATTTTTATTTGCCCATCAAGTGGGTATTTGGTGGAAATGACACACCACCAGCAGTGTGTTGTCCACGAGAGGGGGGTGGGAGGGGGGTGCGAGCGGAAGAGGACAACTTGTTCTCCTATTGGTATGTACTGAGGCTTTATAGTGTTTTAAAGAATGTTCGTTCAAGTTCATATAAGAAAGTAGCATTTTATTTCCAAAGTGTAGTAAATCTTTGTTTTCTCACAGCAGGGTGATGACACTACAAGGCTGCAATTTTTATTTGCCCATCAAGTGGCCTATTGGTGGAAATGACACACCACCACCAGTTGTCCACCAGAGTGGGTGGGAAGGGGGGGGGGGGGGCGGAAGAGGACTACTTGCTCTTCTATTGGTATGTACCCAGGGTTTATAGGGTTTCAAAGAATAATCGTTCAAGTTCATATAAGAATTTAGCATTTTATTTCGAAACTGTAGTACTTCTTTGTTTTCTCACAGCAGGGTGATCGCACTACAAGGCTGCAATTTTTATTTGCCCAGCAAGTGGGCTTTTGGTGGAAATGACACACCACCACCAGCATGTTGTCCACGAGAGATGGTGGGGGTGTGGGGGTGTGGGAGCGGAAGAGGACAAGTTGTTCTTCTATTGGTATTTACTCAGGCTTTATAGTGTTTTAGAGAATGTTCGTTCAAGTTCATAAAAGAATGTAGCATTTTATTTCCAAAGTGTAGCAAATCTTTGTTTTCTCACAGCAGGATGATCGCACTACAAGGCTGCAATTTTTATTTGCCCATCAAGTGGGTTTTTGTGGAAATGACACACAACCAGCAGCGTGTTTTCCACGAGAGGGGGGGGAGCGGGGGGAGAGCGGAAGAGGACAAGTTGTTCTCCTATTGGTGTGTACTCAGGCTTTATAGTGTTTTAAAGAATGTTCATTCAAATTCATATAAGAATGTAGCATTTCATTTCCACAGTGTAGTAAATCTTTGTGTTCTCACAGCAGGGTGATCACACTACAAGGCTGCAATTTTTATTAGCCAATCAAGTGGATTTTTTGTGGAAATGACACACCACCAGCAGCATGTTGTCCATGAGATAAGGGGGGGGGGGGGGGGGGGGGGGAAGGCGAGCGGCAGAGGACAAGTTGTTCTCCTATTGGTATGTACTGAGGCTTTATAGTGTTTTAAAGAATGTTCGTACAAGTTCATATAAGAAAGTAGCATTTTATTTCCAAAGTGTAGTAAATCTTTGTTTTCTCACAGCAGGGCTATCGCACTACAAAGCTGCAATTTTTATTTGCCCATCAAGTGGGCTTTTGGTGGAAATGACACACCACCAGCAGCATGTTGTCCACGAGAGGGGGGGTGGGAGGGGAGGGTGAGCGGAAGAGGACAAGTTGTTCTCCTATTGGTATGTACTCAGGCTTTATAGTGTTTCGAAGAATGTTCGTTCATGTTCATAGAAGTACGTAGCATTTTATTTCCAAAGTGTACTAAATCTTTGTTTTGACACAGCAGGGTGAGCGCATTACAAGGCTGAAATTTTTATTTGCCCTTCAAGTGGGCTTTTGGTGGAAATGACACACCACCAGCAGCATGTTGTCCACAAGAGAGGGTGGGGTGGGGGGGGGGGGGGGGGGGGAAGGAGGGGGGGGCGAGCGGAAGAGGACAAGTTGTACTTCTATTGGTATTTACTCAGGCTTTATAGTGCTTTAAAGAACCTTTGTTAAAGTTCATATAAGAACATAGCATTTCATTTCCAAAGTGTAGTAAATCTTTGTTTTCTCACAGCAGGGTGATCACACCACAAGGCTGCAATTTTTATTTGCCTATCAAGTGGGCTTTTGGTGGAAATGACACAACACCAGCAGCATGTTGTCCACGACAGAGGGAGTGGCAGATTGAGCGGAAGAGGACAAGTTGTTCTTCTATTGGTATGTACTCCGGTTTTATAGTGTTTTAAGGAATGTTCGTTCAAGTTCATATAAGATCATAGCATTTTATTTCCAAAGTGTAGTAAATCTTTGTTGTCTCACAGAAGGGTGATCGCACTATAAGGCTGCAATTTTTATTTGCCCATCAAGTGGGCTTTTGGTGGAAATGGCACACCACCAGCAGCATGTTGTCCACAAGAGAGAGTGGGGGAGGGGGGGGGGGGGGAGGGGCGGCGGTCAAGCGGAAAACGACAAAATATTCTTCCATTGGTATGTACTCAGGCTTTATAAAGATTTAAAGAATGTACGTTCAAGTAAATATAAGAACGTAGCATTTTATTTCCAGAGGGTACTAAATCTTTGTTTTCTCACAACAGGGTGATCGCACTACAAGGCTGCAAATTTTATTTGCCCATCAAGTGGGCTTTTGGTGGAAATGACACACAACCAGCAGCGTGTTGTCCACGAGAGTGGGCGGGAGGGGAAGGGGGCGGAAGAGGACAACTTGCTCTTCTATTGGTATGTACCCAGGCATTATAGGGTTTTAAAGAATAATCATTCAAGTTCATATAAGAATTTAGCATTTTATTTCGAAAGTGTAGTACATCTTTGTTTTCTCACAGCAGGGTGTTTGCACTACAAGGCTGCAGTTTTTATTTGTCCATCAGGTGGGCTTTTCGTGGAAATGACACAGCACCAGCAGCATGTTGTTCACGAGAGATGGTGGGGGGGTGGGGGGGGCGAGCGGAAGAGGACAAGTTGTTCTTCTATTGGTATGTACTCAGGCTTTGCAGTGTTTTAAAGAATGTATGTTCAAGTAAATATAAGAACGTAGCATTTTATTTCCAGAGGGTATTGAATCTTTGTTTTCTCACAGCAGGGTAATCGCACTACAAGGCTGCAAATTTTATTTGCCCATCAAGTGGGCTTTTGTTGGAAATGACACACCACCAGCCGCATGTTGTCCATGATAAGGGGGTTGGGAGGGGGGGGGGGCAAGCAGAAGAGGACAAGTTGTTCTTCTATTGGTATGTACTCAGGCTTTATAGTGTTTTAAAGAATCTTCGTTCAAGTTCATATAAGAATGTAACCTTTTATTTCCAAAGTGTAATAATTTTTGTTTTCTTACAGCAGGGTGATCGCACTACAAGGCTGCAATTTTTATTTGCCCATCAAGTGGGCTTTTGGTGGAAATGACACACCACCAGCAGCATGTTGTCCACGAGAAGGGGGGCTGGAGGGGCGGGGCTGGCAGAAGAGGACAAGTTGTTCTTCTATTGGTATGTTCTCAGGCTTTATAGTGTTTTAAAGAATGTTCGTTCAAGTTCATATAGGAACGTAGCATTTTATTTCCACAGTGTAGTAAATCTTTGTTTTCTCACAGCAGGGCGATCGCACTACAAGGCTGCAATTTTTATTTGCCCAGCAAGTGGGCTTTTGGTGGAAATGACACACCACCAGCAGCATGTTGTCCACGAGAAGGGGTGATGGAGGTGGAGCTAGCACAAGAGGACAAGTTGTTGTTCTATTGGTACGTACTCAGGCTTTATAGTGTTTTAAAAAATGTTCGTTCAAGTTCATATAAGAACGTAGCATTTTATTTCCAAAGTCTAATAAATCTTTGTTTTCTCACAGCAGGGTGATCGCACTACAGGGCTGCAATTTTTATTTGCCCATCAAGTGGGGTTTTGGTGGGAATGACACACGACCAGCAGCATGTTGTACACGAGAGAGGGTGGGGGTGGGAAGGGGGGGCGAGCGGAAGAGGACAAGTTGTTCTTCTATTGGTATGTACTCAGGCTTTATAGTGTTTTAAAGAATGTTCGTTCAAGTTCATACAAGAATGTAGCATTTTATTTCCAAAGTGTAGTAAATCTTTGTTTTCTCACAGCAGGGTTATCGCACTACAAGGCTGCAATTTTTATTTGCCCATCAAGTGGGGTTTTGGTGGAAATGACACACCACCAGCAGCATGTTGTCCACAAGAGAGTAGTCTGGAGGTGGGGGGGGGGGGGGGGGGGGCGAACGGAAGAGGACAAGTTGTTCTTCTATTGGTATGTACTCAGGCTTTATAGTGTTTTAAAGAATGTTCGTTCAAGTTCAGATAAGAACGTAGCATTTTATTTCCAAAGTGTAGTAAATCTTTGTTTTCTCACAGCAGGGTGATCGCACTACAAGGCTGCATTTTTTATTTGCCCATCAAGTGGCTTTTTGGTGGAAATGACACACCAGCAGCAGCATGTTGTCCAGGAGAGGGGTGGTAGGGGGGGGGGCCGAACAGAAGGGGAGAAGTTGTTCTTCTATTGGTATGTACTCAAGCTTTATAGGGCTTTAAAGAATAATCGTTCAAGTTCATATAAGAACGTAGCATTTTATTTCGAAATTGTAGTACATCTTTGTTTTCTCACAGCAGGGTCATCGCACTACAAGGCTGCACTTTTTATTTGCCCATCAAGTGGGTTTTTGGTGGAAATGACACACCACCAGCAGCGTGTTGTCCATGAGAGGGGGGGGGGGGGGGGGAAGGGGGGGCGAGCGGAAGAGGACAAGTTGTTCTTCTATTGGTATGTATTCAGGCATTGTGGTGTTTTAAAATATGTTCGTCCAAGTTCATAAAAGAATGTAGAATTTTGATTCCAAAGTGTAGTAAATCATTGTTTTCTCTCAGCAGGGCTATCGCACTACAAAGCTGCAATTTTTATTTGCCCATCAAGTGGGCTTTTGGTGGAAATGATACATCACCAGCAGCTTGTGTTCCACGAGAGTGGGGTTGGGGCGGGGGTTTGGGTGGGGGGAGGGCGAACGGAAGAGGGAAAGTTGTTCTTCTATTGGTATGTACACAGGTTACATAGTGTTTTAATGAATGTTCGTTCAAGTTCATATAAGAACATAGCATTTTATTTCCAAAGTGTAGTAAATCTTTGTTTTCTCACAGCATTGTGATCGCACTACAAGGCTGCATTTTTTATTTGCCCATCAAGTGGCTTTTTGTTGGAAATGACACACCACCAGCAGCATGTTGTCCACGAGAGGGGGGGTGGGAGGGGAGGGCGAGCGGAAGAGGACAAGTTGTTCTCCTATTGGTATATACTCAGGCTTTATAGTGTTTTAAAGAATCTTCGTTTAAGTTCATATAAGAACATAGCATTTCATTTCCAAAGTGTAGTAAATCTTTGTTTTCTCACAGCAGGGTGATCACACTACAAGGCTGCAATTTTTATTTGCCCATCAAGTGGGTTTTTGGAGTAAATGACACACCACCAGCAGCATGTTGTCCACGAGAGGGGGCGTTGGGAGGGGGCGTGCGAGCGGAAGAGGACAAGTTGTTCTTCTATTGGTATGTACTCAGGCCTTATAGTGTTATAAAGAATGTTCGTACAAGTTCATATAAGTATGTAGCATTTTATTTCAAAAGTGTAGGAAATCTTTGTTTTCTCACAGCAGGGTGATCGCACTACAAGGCTGCAATTTTTATTTGCCCATCAAGTGGGCTTTTGATGGAAATGACACACCAACAGCAGCCTGTTGTCCTTGAGAGGGGGGGTGGAAGGGGGGGGAGCAGCGGAAGAGGACAAGTTGTTCTTCTATTGGTATGTACTCAGGCTTTATAGTGCTTTAAAGAATGTTCGTTCAAGTTCATATTAGAATGTAGCATTTTATTTCCAAAGTGTGGAAAATCTTTGTTTTCTCACAGCAGGGCGATCGCACTACAAGGCTGCAATTTTTATTAGCCCAGCAAGTGGGCTTTTGGTGGAAATGACACACTACCAGCAGCATGATGTCCACGACAGACGGGGGGGCTGAACGAGCGGAAGAGGACAAGTTGTTCTTCTATTGGTATGTAATCAGGCTTTATAGTGCTTTAAGGAATGTTCGTTCAAGTTCATATAAGAACATAGCATTTTATTTCCAAAGTGTAGTAAATCTTTGTTTTCTCACAGCATTGTGATCGCACTACAAGGCTGCAATTTTTATTTGCCCATCAAGTGGGCTTTTGGTGGAAATGATACATCACCAGCAGCTTGTGTTCCACGAGAGTGGGGTTGGGGCGGGGGTTTGGGTGGGGGGAGGGCGAACGGAAGAGGGAAAGTTGTTCTTCTATTGGTATGTACACAGGTTACATAGTGTTTTAATGAATGTTCGTTCAAGTTCATATAAGAACATAGCATTTTATTTCCACAGTGTAGTAAATCTTTGTTTTCTCACAGCATTGTGATCGCACTACAAGGCTGCAATTTTTATTTGCCTAGCAAGTGGGCTTTTGGTGGAAATGACACACCACCAGCAGCATGTTGTCCACGAGAAGGGGGGATGGAGGGGGGGCTAGCACAAGAGGACAAGTTGTTCTTCTATTGGTATGTACTCAGGATTTATAGTGTTTTAAAAAATGATCGTTCAAGTTCATATAAGATCGTAGCATTTTATTTCCAAAGTCTAGTAAATCTTTGTTTTCTCACAGGAGGGTGATCGCCCTACAGGGCTGCAATTTTTATTTGCCCATCAAGTGGGCTTTTGGTGGAAATGACACACCACCAGACGCATGTTGTCCACGAGAAAGATGGTGGGGTGCGGGGGGGGGGGGGGGGGGGCGGTGGCGAACAGAAGTGGGCAAGTTGTTCTTCTATTGGTATGTACCCAGACTTTATCGTGTTTTAATGGATGTTCGTTCAAGTTCATATAAGAACATAGCATTTTATTTCCAAAGTGTGGTAAATCTTTGTTTTCTCACAGCAGGGTGATCGCACTACAAGACTGCAATTTTTATTTGCCCATCAAAAGGGCTTTAGGTGGAAATGACACACCACCAGCTGAATGTTGTCCACGAGAGATGGGTGGGGGTGGAGTGGGGGGGGGGGGGGGGGGGGCAAGCAGAAGAGAACAAGTTGTTCTTCTATTGGTATGTACTCAGGCTTTACAGTGTTTTAAGGAATGTTCGTTGAAGTTCATATAAGAACGTACCATTTGATTTCCAATGTGTAGTAAATCTTTGTTTTCTCACAGCAGGGTGAACGCACTACAAGGCTGCAAGTTTTATTTGCCTATCAAGTGAGCTTTTGGTGGAAATGACACACCGCCAGCAGCATGTTGTCCACGAGAGATAGTGGGGGGAGCGGGGGGGGAAGGAGGAAGAGCACTAGTTGTTCTTCTATTAGTATGTACTCAGGCTTTATAGCGTTTTAAAGAATGTTCGTTCAAGTTCATATAAGAATATAGCATTTTATTTCCAACGTGTAGTAAATCTTTGTTTTCTCACAGCAGGGTGATCGCACTACAAGGCTGCAATTTTTATTTGCCCATCAAGTGGGCTTTTGGTGGGAATGACACACCACCAGCAGCATGTTGTGCATGAGAGAGGGTGGGAGTGGGAAGGGGAGGCGAGCGGAAGAGGACAAATTGTTCTTCTATTGGTATGTACTCAGGCGTTATAGTGTTTTAAAGAATGTTCGTTCAAGTTCATACAAGAATGCAGCATTTTATTTCCAAAGTGTAGTAAATCATTGTTTTCTCACAGCAGGGTGATCGCACTACAAGGCTGCAATTTTTATTGGCTCATCAAGTGAGCTTTTGGTGGAGATGGCACACCACCAGCAGCATGTACTCCAAGAGAGAGGGCGTTGGGACGGGGAAGGGGCGAGCGGAAGAGGACAAGTTGTTCTTGTATTGGTATGTACTCAGGCTTTATAGTGTTATAAAGAATGTTCGTACAAGTTCATGTAAGAATGTAGCATTTTATATCAAAAGTGTAGGAAATCTTTGTTTTCTCACAGCAGGGTGATCGCACTACAAGGCAGCAATTTCTATTTGCCCATCAAGTGGGCTTTTGTTGGAAATGACACACCACCAGCCACATGTTGTCTACGAGAAGGGGGTTGGGAGGGGGGGCAAGCAGAAAAGGACAAGTTGTTCTTCTATTGGTATGTACTCTGGCTTTATAGTGTTTTAAAGTATGTTCGTTCAATTTCATATAAGAATGTTGCATTATATTTCCAAAGGGTAGTAAATCTTTGTTTTCTCAGAGCAGGGTTATCGCAATACAAGGCTGCAACTTTCATTTACCCATCATGTGGCCTTTTGGTAAAAATGACACCCCTATAGAAGCATGTTGTCTAAGAGAAGGGGCGTTGGGAGGGGGCGGGCGAGCAGAAGAGGACAAGTTGTCCTTCTATTGGTATGTACTCAGGCTTTATAGTGTTATAAAGAATGTTGGTACAAGTTCATATATGTATGTAGCATTTTATTTTAAAAGTGTAGGAAATCTTTGTTTTCTCACAGCAGGGTGATCGCACTAAAAGGCTGCAATTTTTAATTGCCCATCAAGTGGGCTATTGATGGAAATGACACACCAACAGCAGCCTGTTGTCTACGCGAGGGGGGGTGGGAGGGGGGGGGGAGCAGCGGAAGAGGACAAGTTGTTCTTCTATTGGTATGTACTCAGGCTTTATAGTGCTATACTAGATGTTCGTTCAAGTTCATATTAGAATGTAGCAATTTATTTTCAAAGTGTAGAAAATCTTTGTTTTCTCACAGCAGGGCGATCGCACTACAAGGCTGCAATTTTTATTAGCCCAGCAAGTGGGCTTTTGGTGGAAATGACACACCACCAGCAGCATGTTGTCCACGACAGAGGGGGGGGGGGCCGAACGAGCGGAAGAGGATAACTTGTTGTTCTATTGGCATGTACTCAGGCTTTATAGTGTTTTAAGGAATGTTCGTTCAAGTTCATATAAGAACATAGCATTTTATTTCCAAAGTGTAGTAAATCTTTGTTTTCTCACAGCAGGGTGATCGCACTACAAGGCTGCAATTTTTATTTGCCCATCATGTGGGCTTTTGGTGGAAATGATACACCACCAGCAGCATGTTGTCCACGAGAGGGGGTTTGGGGGGGCGGGGGGGGGGGGTTGGTTGGGGGGAGGGCGAACGGAAGAGGGCAAGTTGTTCTTCTATTGGTATGTACTCAGGCTTTATAGTGTTTTAAGGAATGTTCGTTCAAGTTCATATAAGAACATAGCATTTTATTTCCAAAGTGTAGTAAATCTTTGTTTTCTCACAGCAGGGTGATCGCACTACAAGGCTGCAATTTTTATTTGCCCATCAAGTGGGCTTTTGGTGGAAATGATACACCACCAGCAGCATGTTGTCCACGAGAGAGGGGTTGGGGGGGGGGGGTTGGGTGGGGGGAGGGCGAACGGAAGAGGGCAAATTGTTGTTCTATTGGTATGTACACAGGTTTCATAGTGTTTTAATGAATGTTCGTTCAAGTTCATATAAGAACGAAGCATTTTATTTCCACAGTGTAGTAAATCTTTGTTTTCTCACAGCAGGGCGATCGCAGTACAAAGCTGCAATTTTTATTTTCCCAGCAAGTGGCCTTTTGGTGGAAATGACACACCACCAGCAGCATGTTGTCCACGAGAAGGGGGATGGAGGTGGGGTTAGCACAAGAGGACAAGTTGTTCTTCTATTGGTATGTACTCAGGCTTTATAGTGTTTTAAAAAATGTTCATTCAAGTTCATATAAGAACGTAGCATCTTATTTCCAAAGTCTAGTAAATCTTTGTTTTCTCACAGCAGGGTGATTGCACTACAGGGCTGCAATTTTTATTTGCCCATCAAGTGGGCTTTTGGTGGAAATGACACACCACCAGAAGCATGTTGTCCACGAGAAAGATGGGGGGGGGGTGGGGGCGAACGGAAGTGGGCAAGTTGTTCTTCTATTGGTATGTACCCAGACTTTATCGTGTTTTAATGAATGTTCGTTCAAGTTCATATAAGAACGTAGCATTTTATTTCCAAAGTGTGGAAAATCTTTGTTTTCTCACAGCAGGGTGATCGCACTACAAGGCTGCAATTTTTATTTGCCCATCAAGTGGGCTTTTGGTGGAAATGACACACCAACAGAAGCATGTTGTCCACGAGAAAGATGGGGGGGGGTGGGGGGGCCGAACGGAAGTGGGCAAGTTGTTCTTCTATTGGTATGTACACAGACTTTATCGTGTTTTAATGAATGTTCGTTCAAGTTCATATAAGAACGTAGCATTTTATTTCCAAAGTGTGGAAAATCTTTGTTTTCTCACAGCAGGGTGATCGCACTACAAGGCTGCAATTTTTATTTGCCCATCAAGTGGGCTTTTGGTGGAAATGACACACCACCAGACGCATGTTGTCCACGAGAAAGATGGGGGGGGGGGGGGGGGGGGGCGAACGGAAGTGGGCAAGTTGTTCTTCTATTGGTATGTACCCAGACTTTATCATGTTTTGATGAATGTTCGTTCAAGTTCATATAAGAACGTAGCATTTTATTTCCAAAGTGTGGAAAATCTTTGTTTTCTCACAGCAGGGTGATCACACTACAAGTCTGCAATTTTTATTTGCCCATCGAGTGGGCTTTTGGTGGAAATGACACACCATCAGCAGCATGTAGTCCAAGAGAGAGAGTGGAGGGGGGGGGGGGGGGCGAGCGGAAGAGGACAAGTTGTTGTTGTATTGGTATGTACTCAGGCGTTATAGTCTTTTAATGAATGTTCGTTCAAGTTCATATAAGAATGTAGCATTTTATTCCAAAGTGTAGTAAATCTTTGTTTTCTCACAGCAGGGTGATCGCACTACAAGGCTGAAATTTTTATTTGCCCATCAAGAGTGCTTTTGGTGGAAATGACACACCACCAGCAGCATGTTGTCCACAAGAGAGGGTGGGGGCGAGCGGAAGAGGACAAGTTGTTCTTCTATTGATATGTACTCGGGCTTTATAGTGTTTTAAAGAAGGTTCGTTCAAGTTCATATAAGAATGTAGCATTTTATTTCCAAAGTGTAGTATATCTTAGTTTTCGCACAGCAGGGTGATCGCACTACAAGGGTGCAATTTTTATTTGCCTAAGAAGTGGGCTTTTGGTGGAAATGACACACCACCAGCTGCATCTTGTCCACGAGAAGGGGGGATGGAGGGGGGGCTAGCACAAGAGGACAAGTTGTTCTTCTATTGGTATGTACTTCAGCTTTATAGTGTTTTAAGGAATGTTCGTTCAAGTTGATATAATAACGTAGCATTTTATTTCCAAAGTGTAGTAAATCTTTGTTTTCTCACAGCTTGGTGATTCCACTACATGGCTGCAATTTTTATTTGCCCATCAAGTGGGCTTGAGGTGGAAATGACACACCACCAGCAGCATGTTGTCCATGAGATAGAGAGGGAGGGGGGGGGTGGTTTGGGGGGGGGGGGGGAGGGCGAGCGGAAGTGGACAAGTTGTTCTTCTATTGGTATGTACCCAGACTTCATCGTGTATTAACGAATGTTCGTTCAAGTTCATATAAGAACGTAGCATTTTATTTCCAAAGTGTAGAAAATCTTTGTTTTCTCACAGCAGGGAGATCGCACTACAAGGCTGCAATTTTTATTTGCCCATCAAGTGGGTTTTTGGTGGAAATGACACACCACCGGCGGCATGTTGTCCACGAGAGGTTGGGTTGGGGGAGGGGGGGCGGCGAGCGGAAGTGGACAAGTTTTTCTTCTATTGGTATGTACTCAGGCTTTTAAGTGTTTTAATGAATGTTCGTACATGTTCATTTAATAACATAGCAATTTATTTCCAAAGTGTAGTAAATCTTTGTTTCCTCACAGCAGGGTGAACGCACTACAAGGCTGCAATTTTTATTTGCCCATCAAGTGGGCTTTTGGTGGAAATGACACACCACCAACAGCATGTTGTCCACGAGAGAGGGGGGGGGGGGGGCGGATGAGAACAAGTTGTTCTTCTATTGGTATGTACTCAGGCATAATAGTGTTTAGAAGAATGTTCGTTCAAGTTCATATAATAACGTAGCATATTATTTCCAAAGTGTAGTAAATCTTTGTTTTCTCACAGCAGGGTGATCGCACTACAAGGCTGCAATTGTTATTTGGCCATCAAGTGGGCTTTTGGTGGAAATGACACACCGCCAGCTGCATGTTGTCCATGAGAGATGGTGGGGGGCGCGGAAGAGGACAAGTTGATCTTCTATTGGTATGTACTCAGGCATAATAGTGTTTAGAAGAATGTTCGTTCAAGTTCATATAATAACGTAGCATTTTATTTCCAAAGTGTAGTAAATCTATGTGTTCTCACAGCATGGAACTCGCACTACAAGGCTGCAATTTTTATTTGCCCATCAAGTCGGCTTTTGGTGGAAATGACACACCACCAGCAGCATGTTATCCACGAGAGGGGGAAGTTGTGGGTGGGGTGCGAACAGAAGAGGACCAGTTGTTCTTCTATTGGTATGTTCTCCGGCTTTATAGTGTTTTAAAAAATATTCATTCAAGTTCATATAATAACGTAGCATTTTGTTTCCAAAGTGTAGTAAATGTTTGTTTTCTCACAGCAGGGTGATCGCACAACAAGGCTGCAAGTTTTATTTGCCCATCAAGTGGGCTTTTGGTGGAAATGACACACCACCAGCAGCATGTTATCCACGAGAGGGGGGCTGTTGGGGGGGGGGGGTGCGTACAGAAGAGGACAAGTTGTTCTTCTATTGGTATGTTCTCCGGCTGTATAGTGTTTTAAAGAATTTTCGTTCAAGTTCATATAATAACGTAGCATGTTGTTTCCAAAGTGTAGTAAATGTTTGTTTTCTGACAGCAGGGTGATCGCACTACAAGGCTGCAATCTTTATTTGCCCATCAAGTCGGCTTTTGGTGGAAATGACACACCACAAGTAGCATGTTGTCCATGAGAGATGGGGGGGGGGGGGGGGGGCGGAAGAGGACAAGTTGTTCTTCAATTGGTATGTACTCAGGCTTTATAGTGTTTTAAAGAATGTTCGTTCAAGTTCATATAATAACGTAGCATTTTGTTTCCAAAGTGTAATAAATCTTTGTTTTCTCACAGTAGGGTGATCGCACTACAAGGCTGCAATTTTTATTTGCCCATCAAGTGGGCTTTTGGTGGAAATGACACACCACCAGCGGCATGTTATCCACGAGAGGGGGGCGGTTGGGGGGGGTGGGTGCGAACAGAAGAGGATAAGTTGTTCTTCTATTGGTATGTTCTCCGGCTTTATAGTGTTTTAAACAATGTTCGTGCAAGTTCATTTAATAACTTAGCATTTTGTTTCCAAAGTGTAGTAAATATTTTGTTTTCTCGAAGCAGGGTGATCGCACTACAAGGCTGCAATTTTTATTTGCCCATCAAGTGGGCTTTTGGTGGAAATGACACACCACCAGCGGCATGTTATCCACGAGAGGGGGGCGGTTGGGGGGGGTGGGTGCGTACAGAAGAGGACAAGTTGTTCTTCTATTGGTATGTACTCAGGCTTTATAGTGTTTTAAAGAATGTTCATACAAGTTCATATAATAACGTAGCAATTTGATTACAAAGTGTGGGAAATCTTTATTTACTCACAGCTTGGTGATCGCACTACAAGGCTGCAATTTTTATTCGTCCATCAAGTGGGCTTTTGGAGGAAATGACACACCACCAGCAGCATATTGTCCACGAGGGGGGGGCGGGGGGCGAGCGGAAGTGGACAAGTTGTTCTTCTATTGGTATGCTCTCCGGCTTTATAGTGTTTTAAACAATGTTCATTCAAGTTCATATAATAACGTAGCAAATTAATTCCGAAGTGTAGTAAATCTTTGTTTTCTCACAGCAGGGTGATCGCACTACAAGGCTGCAAATTTTATTAGCTCATCAAGTGGGCTTTTGGCGGAAATGACACACCACCAGCACCATGTTGTCCATGAGAGATGGTGGGGGGGGGGGGGGGGGGGCGGAAGAGGACAAGCTGATCTTCTATTGGTATGTATTCAGGCTTTATAGTGTGTTAAAGAATGTTCGTTCAAGTTCATACAAAAACGTAGCATTTTGTTTCCAAAGTGTAGTAAATGTTTCTTTTCTCACAGCAGGGTGATCGCACTACACGGCTGCAATTTTTATTACCCAATCAAGTGGGCTTTTGGTGGAAATGACACACCACCAGCAGCATGTTATCCACGAGAGGGGGAGGTTGGGGGTGGGATGCGAACAGAAGAGGACAAGTTGTTCTTCTATTGGTATGTTCTCCGGCTTTATAGTGTTTTAAAGAATGTTCATTCAAGTTCATATAATAACGTAGCATGTTGTTTCCAAAGTGTAGTAAATGTTTGTTTTCTGACATCAGGGTGATCTTACTACAAGGCTGCAATCTTTATTTGCTCATCAAGTCGGCTTTTGGTGGAAATGACACACCAGCAGCAGCATGTTGTCCATGAGTGATGCTGGGGGGGGGGCGGAAGAGGACAAGTTGTTCTTCTATTGGTATGTACTCAGGCTTTATAGTGTTTTAAAGAACGTTCGTTCAAGTTCATATAATAACGTAGCATTTTGTTTCCAAAGTGTAGTAAATCTTTGTTTTCTCACAGTAGGGTGATCGCACTACAAGGCTGCAACTTTCATTTGCAGATCAAGTGGGCTTTTGGTGGAAATGACACACCACCAGCGGCTTGTTATCCACGAGAGGGTGGCGGTTGGGTGGGGGTGGGGGGGGGGGGGGGGTGCGAACAGAAGAGGTTAAATTGTTCTTCTATTGGTATGTTCTCCGGCTTTATAGTGTTTTAAACGATGTTCGTTCAAGTTCATTTAATAACTTAGCATTTTGCTTCCAAAGTGTAGTAAATGTTTTGTTTTCTCCCAGCAGGGTGATCGCACTACAAGGCTGCAATTTTTATTTGCCCATCAAGTGAGCTTTTTGTGGAAATAACACACAACCAGCAGCATAGTGTCCATGAGAGATGGTGGGGGGGGGGGGGGGGGGGGGCGGAAGAGGGCAAGTTATTCTTCTATTGGTATGTACTCAGGCTTTATAGTGTTTTAAAGAATGTTCGTTCAAGTTGATATAATAACGTAGCATATTATTTCCAAAGTGTAGTAAATCTTTGCTTCCTCACAGCAGGGTGTTGGCACTACAGGGCTGCAATTTTTATTTGCCCATTAAGTGGGCTTTTGGTGGAAATGACACACCACCAGCACCATGTTGTCCATGAGACATAGCGGGGGGGGGGGGGGGGGGGGGGGCGGAAGAGGACAAGTTGTTCTTCTATTGGTATGTACTCAGGCATTATAGTGTTTTAAACAATGTTCGTTCAAGTTCATATAATAACGTAGCATTTTGTTTAAAAGTGTAGTAAATGTTTGTTTTCTGACAGCAGGGTGATCGCAGTACAAGGCTGCAATTTTTATTTGCCCTTCAAGCGGGCTTTTGGTGGAAACGACACACCACCAGCAGCATGTTGTCCATGAGAGATGCTGGGGGGGGGGGGGGGGGGGGGCGGAAGAGGACAAGTTGTTTTTCTATTGGTATGTTCTCAGGCTTTATAGTGTTTTAAAGAATGTTCGTTCAAGTTCATATAATAATGTAGCATTTTGTTTAAAAAGTGTGGTAAATATTTGTTTTCTCACAGTAGGGTGATCGCACTACAAGGCTGCAATTTTTATTTGCCCATCAAGTGGGCTTTTGGTGGAAATGACACACCACCAGCGGCATGCTATTCACAGAGAGGGGGGCGGTTGGGGGGGGGGGGGGTGCGAACAGAAGAGGATAAGTTGTTCTTCTATTGGTATGGACACAGGCTTTATAGTGTTTTAAACAGTGTTTGTTCAAGTTGATATAATAACGTAGCATATTATTTCCAAAGTGTAGTAAATCTTTGTTTTCTCACAGCAGGGTGATCACACTACAAGGCTGCAATTTTTATTTGCCCATCAAGTGGGCTTTTGGTGGAAATGACACACAACCAGCAGCATGTTATCCAAGAGAGGGGGGGGGTTGGGGGGGGTGCGGACAGAAGGGGACAAGTTGTTCTTCTATTGGTATGTTCTCCGGCTTTATAGTGTTTAAAGAATGTTCGTTCAAGTTCATTTAATAACTTGGCATTATGTTTCCAAAGTGTAGTAATTATTTTGTTTTCTCACAGCAGGGTGATCGCACTACAAGGCTGCAGTATTTATTTGCCCAACAAGTGGGCTTTTGGTGGAAATGACACACCACCAGCAGCATGTTATCCACGAGAGGGGTGGGGGGGTTGGGGAGGGGATGGGGTGCGAACAGATGAGGACAAGTTGTTCTTCTATTGGAATGTTCTCCGGATTAATAGTGTTTTAAAGAATGTTCGTTCAAGTTCATATAGTAACGTAGCATTGTGTTTCCAAAGTGTAGTAAATGCTTGTCTTCTCACAGAAGGATGATCGCACTACAAGGCTGCAATATTTATTTGCCCATCAAGTGGGGTTTTGGTGGAAATGACACACCACCAGCAGCAAGTTGTCCACGAGAGAGGGGGGGGGGGGGCGGAAGAGAACAAGTTGTTCCACTATTGGTATGTACTCAGGCTTTATTGTGTTTTAAACAATGTTCGTTCAAGTTCATATAATAACGAAGCATTTTGTTTCCAAAGTGTAGTAAATGCTTGTTTTCTCACAGCAGGGTGATCGCACTACAAGGCTGCAATTTTTATTACCCCATCAAGTGGGCTGTTGGTGGAAATGACACACCACCAGCAGCATGTTATCCACGAGAGGGGGGGGTTGGGGGTGGGGGAGCGAACAGAAGAGGACAAGTTGTTCTTCTATTGGTATGTTCTCCGGCTTTATAGTGTTTTAACGAATGTTCGTTCAAGTTCATATAATAACGTAGCATTGTTTCCAAAGTGTAGTAAATGTTTGTTTTCTCACAGCAGGGAGATCGCACTACAAGGCTGCAATTTATATTTGCCCATCAAGTGGGCTTTTGTTGGAAATAACACACCACCAGCAGCATGTTATCCATGAGAGGGGTGGTTGGGCGGGCGGGGGGGGGGGGGGGGGGGGGTGCGAACAGAATAGGACAAGTTGTCCTCCTATTCATATGTACTCTGGCTTTATAGTGTTTTAAAGAATGTTCGTTCAATTTCGTATAATAACTTAGCATGTTGTTTCCAAAGTGTAGTAAATGTTTGTTTTCTGACAGCAGGGTGATCGCACTACAAGGTTGCAATTTTTATTTGCCCATCAAGTGGGCTTTTGGTGGAAATGACACACCACCAGCAGCATGTTGTCCATGAGAGATGGTTTGGGGGGGGGGGGGGGGGGCGGAAGAGGAGGACAAGTTGTTCTTCTATTGGTATGTACTCAGGCTTTATAGTGTTTTAAAGAATGATCGTTCAAGTTCATATAAAAACGTAGCATTTTGTTTCCAAAGTATAGTAAATGTTTGTTTTCTCACAGCAGGGTGCTCGCACTACAAGGCTGCAAATTTTATTTGCCCATCAAGTGGGCTTTTGTTGGAAATGACACATCACTAGCAGCATGTTAACCACGAGAGGGGGGGGGGGTTGGGGGGGGTGTGCGAACAGAAGTGGACAAGTTTTTCATCTATTGGTATGTTCTCCGGCTTTATAGTGTTTTAAAGAATGTTCGTTCAATTTCGTATAATAACTTAGCATGTTGTTTCCAAAGTGTAGTAAATGTTTGTTTTCTGACAGCAGGGTGATCGCACTACAAGGCTGCAATTTTTATTTGCCCATCAAGTGGGCTTTTGGTGGAAATGACACACCACCAGCAGCATGTTGTCCATGAGAGATGGTTTGGGAGGGGGGGTGGGGGGCGGAAGAGGACAAGTTGTTCTTCTATTGGTATGTACTCAGGCTTTATAGTGTTTTAAAGAATGATCGTTCAAGTTCATATAAAAACGTAGCATTTTGTTTCCAAAGTATAGTAAATGTTTGTTTTCTCACAGCAGGGGGATCGCACTACAAGGCTGCAATTCTTATTTGCCCATCAAGTGGGCTTTTGGTGGAAATGACACACCACCAGCAGCATGTTATCCACGAGAGGGGGAGGTTGGGGGGGGGGGGGGGTTGCGAACAGAAGAGGACAAGTTGTTCTTCTATTGGTATGTTCTCCGGCTTTATAGTGTTTTAAAAAATGTTCGTTCAAGTTCATACAATAACGTAGCATTTTGTTTCCAAAGTGTAGTAAATGTTTGTTTTCTCACAGCAGGGTGCTCGCACTACAAGGCTGCAATTTTTATTTGCCCATCAAGTGGGATTTTGTTGGAAATGACACATCACAAGCAGCATGTTATCCACGAGAGGGGGGGGGGGTTGGGGGGGGGGTGCGAACAGAAGTGGACAAGTTTTTCATCTATTGGTATGTTCTCCGGCTTTATAGTGTTTTAAAGAATGTTCGTTCAAGTTCATATAATAACGTAGCATTTTGTTTCCAAAGTGTAGTAAATGTTTGTTGTCTCACAGCAGGGTGATCGCACTACAAGGCTGCAATTTTTATTTGCCCATCAAGTGGGCTTTTGGTGGAAGTGACACACTACCAGCAGCATGTTGTCCATGAGAGGGGGGCGTTGGGGGGGGGGGGGGGCGGTGCGAACAGAAGAGGACAAGTTGTTCTTCTATTGGTAAGTTCTCCGGCTTTATAGTGTTTTAAAGAATGTTCGTTCAAGTTCATATAATAATGTAGCATTTTGTTTCCAAAGTGTAGTAAATGTTTGTTGTCTCACAGCAGGGTGATCGCACTACAAGGCTGCAATTTTTATTTGCCCATCATGTGGGCTTTTGGTGGAAATGACACACCACCAGCAGCATGTTGTCCACGAGAGGGGGGGGGGGGGGCGGACGAGGACAAGTTGTTCTTCTATTGGTATGTAATCAGGCTTTATAGTGTTTTAAAGAATGTTCGTTCAAGTTCATATAACAACGTAGCATTTTGTTCCCAAAGTGTAGTAAATGTTTGTTTTCTCACAGCAGGGTGATCGCACTACAAGGCTGCAATTTTTATTTGCCCATCAAGTGGGCTTTTGGTTGAAATGGCACACCATCAGCAGCATGTTGTCCATGAGAGATGGTGTGGGGGCGGAAGAGGACAAGTTGTTCTTCTATTGGTATGTACACAGGCTTTATAGTGTTTTAAACAATGTTCGTTCAAGTTCATATAACAACGTAGCATGTTATTTCCAAAGTGTAGTAAATGTTTGTTGTCTCACAGCAGGGTGATCGCACTACAAGGCTGCAATTTTTATTTGCCCATCAAGTGGGCTTTTGGTGGAAATGACACACCAGCAGCAGCATGTTGTCCACGTGAGGGGGGGGGGGGGGTTGGGAGGGGGGTGGGGACAGAAGAGGACAAGTTGTTCTTCTATTGGTATGTACTCAGGCTTTATAGTGTTTTAAAGAATGTTCGTTCAAGTTCATATAATAACGTAGCATTTTGTTTCCAAAGTGTAGTAAATGTTTGTTGTCTCACAGAAGGGTGATCGCACTACAAGGCTGCTGTTTTTATTTGCCCATCAAGTGGCCTTTTGGTGGAAATGACACACCACCAGCAGCATGTTGTCAATGCGAGGGGGGTGTTGGGGGGGCGGGGGGGGATGCGAACGGAAGAGGACAAGTTGTTCTTCTATTGGTATGTTCTCCGGCTTTATAGTGTTTTAAAGAATGTTCGTTCAAGTTCATATAATAACGTAGCATTTTGTTTCCAAAGTGTAGTAAATGTTTGTTGTCTCACAGCAGGGTGATCGCGCTACAAGGCTGCAATTTTTTATTCCCCATCAAGTGGGCTTTTGGTGGAAATGACACACCACCAACAGCATGTTGTCCACGAGAGGGGGGGGTTGAGGGGGGGGGTGTGCGAACAGAAGAGGACAAGTTGTTCTTCTATTGGTATGTTCTCCGGCTTTATAGTGTTTTAAAGAATGTTCGTTCAAGTTCATATAATAACGTAGCATTTTGTTTCCAAAGTGTAGTAAATGTTTCTTGTCTCACAGCAGGGTGATCGCGCTACAAGGCTGCAATTTTTATTTGTCCATCAAGTGGGCTATTGGTGGAAATGACACACCACCAGCAGCATGTTGTCCACGAGAGGGGCGGGGTTTGGGGGGGGGGGGTGCGAATAGAAGAGGACAAGTTGTTCTTCTATTGGTATGTTCTCCAGCTTTATAGTGTTTTAAAGAATGTTCGTTCAAGTTCATATAATAACGTAGCATTTTGCTTCCAAAGTGTAGTAAATGTTTGTTGTCTCACAGCAGGGTGATCGCACTACAAGGCTGCAATTTTTATTTGGCCATCAAGTGGGCTTTTGGTGTAAATGACACACCACCAGCAGCATGTTGTCCACGAGAATGGGGGGTTGGGGGGGGGGGGGGGGTGCGAACAGAAGAGGACAAGTTGTTGTTCTACTGGTATGTACTCAGGATTTATAGTGTTTTAAAGAATGTTCGTTCAAGTTCATATAGTAACGTAGCATTTTGTTTCCAAAGTGTAGTAAATGTTTGTTGTCTCACAGCAGGGTGATCGCGCTACAAGGCTGCAATTTTTATTTGCCCATCAAGTGGGCTTTTGGTGGAAATGACACACCACCAGCAGCATGTTGTCCACGAGAGGGGGGGGGGGGGGGGGTTGGGGGGGGGGGGGGGGGGGGAACGAACAGAAGAGGACAAGTTGTTCTTCTATTGGTATGTTCTCCGGCTTTATAGTGTTTTAAAGAATGTTCGTTCAAGTTCATATAGTAACGTAGCATTTTGTTTCCAAAATGTAGTAAATGTTTGTTGTCTCACAGCAGGGTGATCGCGCTACAAGGCTGCAATTTTTATTTGCCCATCAAGTGGTCTTTTGGTGGAAATGACAGACCACCACCAGCATTTTGTCCACGAGGGGGGTGGGGGTTGGGGGGGGCGGGGGAAGAGGACAAGTTGTTCTTCTATTGTTATAATCTCCGGCTTTATAGTGTTTTAAAGAATGTTCGTTCAAGTTCATATAATAACGTAGCATTTTGTTTCCAAAGTGTAGTAAATGTTTGTAGTCTCACAGCAGGGTGATCGCACTACAAGGCTGCAATTTTTATTTGCCCATCAAGTGGGCTTTTGGTGGAGATGACACACCACCAGCAGCATGTTGTCCACGAGAGGGGGGGGTTGGGGGGGGGTAGCGATCAGAAGAGGACAAGTTGTTCTTCTATTGGTATGTTCTCCGGCTTTATAGTGTTTTAAAGAATGTTCGTTCAAGTTCATATAATAACGTAGCATTTTGTTTCCAAAGTGTAGTAAATGTTTGTTTTCTCACAGCAGGGTGATCGCACTACAAGGCTGCAATTTTTATTTGCCCATCAAGTGGGCATTTGGTGGAAATGACACACCACCAGCAGCATGTTATCCACGAAAGGGGGGGGGTGCAAACAGAAGAGGACAAGTTGTTCTTCTATTGGTATGTTCTCCGGCTTTATAGTGTTTTAAAGAATGTTCGTTCAAGTTCATTAAATAACGTAGCATTTTGTTTCCAAAGTGTAGTAAATGTTTGTTGTCTCACAGCAAGGTGATCGCGCTACAAGGCTGCAATTTTTATTTGCCCATCAAGTGGGCTTTTGGTGGAAATGACACACCACCGGCAGCATGTTGTCCACGAGAGGGGGGGGGTTGGGGGGGGGGGTGCGAACAGAAGAGGACAAGTTGTTCTTCTATTGGTATGTTCTCCGGCTTTATAATGTTTTAAAGAATGTTCGTTCAAGTACACATAATAACGTAGCATTTTGTTTCCAAAGTGTAGTAAATGTTTGTTGTCTCACAGCAGGGTGATCGCGCTACAAGGCTGCAATTTTTATTTGCCCATCAAGTTGGCTTTTGGTGGAAATGACACACCACCAGCAGCATGTTGTCCACGAGAGGGGGGGGGGGGTTGGGGGGGGGGTGCGAACAGAAGAGGACAACTTGTTCTTCTACTGGTATGTACTCAGGCTTTATAGTGTTTTAAAGAATGTTCGTTCAAGTTCATATAATAACGTAGCATTTTGTTTCCAAAGTGTAGTAAATGTTTGTTGTCTCACAGCAGGGTGATCGCACTACAAGGCTGCAATTTTTATTTGCCCATCAAGTGGGCTTTGGTGTAAATGACACACCAATAGCAGCATGTTGTCCACGAGAGGGGGGCGGTTGGGGGGGGGGGGGGTGCGAACAGAAGAGGACAAGTTGTTCTTCTACTGGTATGTAATAAGGCTTTATAGTGTTTTAAAGAATGTTCGTTCAAGTTCATATAATAATGTAACATTTTGTTTCCAAAGTGTAGTAAATGTTTGTTGTCTCACTGTCTCACAGCAGGGTGATCGCACTACAAGGCTGCAATTTTTATTTGCCCATCAAGTGGGCTTTTGGTGGAAATGACACACCACCAGCAGCATGTTGTCCACGAGGGGGGGGGGGGGGGTTGGGGGGGGGGGGTGCTACAGAAGAGGACAAGTTGTTCTTCTATTGGTATGTTCTCCGGCTTTATAGTGTTTTAAATAATGTTTGTTCAAGTTCATATAATAACGTAGCATTTTGTTTCCAAAGTGTAGTAAATGTTTGTTGTCTCACAGCAGGGTGATCGCACTACAAGGCTGCAATTTTTTATTTGCCCATCAAGTGGGCTCTTGGTGGAAATGACACACCACCAGCAGCATGTTGTCCACGAGAGGGGAGGGGGGGGGGGGATTGGGGGGGGGGTGCGAACAGAAGAGGACAAGTTGTTCTTCAATTGGTATGTTCTCCGTCTTTATAGTGTTTTAAAGAATGTTCGTTCAAGTTCATATAATAACGTAGCATTTTGTTTCCAAAGTGTAGTAAATGTTTGTTGTCTCACAGCAGGGTGATCGCGCTACAAGGCTGCAATTTTTATTTGCCCATCAAGTGGGCTTTTGGTGGAAATGACACACCACCAGCAGCATGTTGTACACGAGAGGGGGGGGGGGGGGGGTTGGGGGGGGTGCGAACAGAAGAGGACAAGTTGTTCTTCTATTGGTATGTTCTCCGGTTTATAGTGTTTTAAAGAATGATCGTTCAAGTACATATAATAACGTAGCATTTTGTTTCCAAAGTGTAGTAAATGTTTGTTGTCTCACAGCAGGGTGATCGCGCTACAAGGCTGCAATTTTTATTTGCCCATCAATTTGGCTTTTGATGGAAATGACACACCACCAGCAGCATGTTGTCCACGAGAGGGGGGTGTTGGGGGGGAGGAGGTTCGAACAGAGGAGGACAAGTTGTTCTTCTATTGGTATGTTCTCCGGCTTTATAGTGTTTTAAAGAATGTTCGTTCAAGATCATATAATAACGTAGCATTTTGTTTCCAAAGTGTAGTAAATGTTTGTTGTCTCACAGCAGGGTGATCGCACTACAAGGCTGCAATTTTTATTTGCCCATCAAGCGGGGTTTTGGTGGAAATGACACACCACCAGCAGCATGTTGTCCACGAGAGAAGGGGATGTGAGAGGGATGCGAACTGAAGAGGACAAGTTGTTCTTCTATTGGTATGTACTCAGGCTTTATAGTGTTTTAAAGAATGTTCGTTCAAGTTCATATAATAACGTAGCATTTTGTTTCCAAAGTGTAGTAAATGTTTGTTGTCTCACAGCAGGGTGATCGCACTACAAGGCTGCAATTTTTATTTGGCCATCAAGTGGGCTTTTGGTGTAAATGACACACCACCAGCAGCATGTTGTCCACGAGAATGGGGGGTTGGGGGGGGGGGGGGGTGCGAACAGAAGAGGACAAGTTGTTGTTCTACTGGTATGTACTCAGGATTTATAGTGTTTTAAAGAATGTTCGTTCAAGTTCATATAGTAACGTAGCATTTTGTTTCCAAAGTGTAGTAAATGTTTGTTGTCTCACAGCAGGGTGATCGCGCTACAAGGCTGCAATTTTTATTTGCCCATCAAGTGGGCTTTTGGTGGAAATGACACACCACCAGCAGCATGTTGTCCACGAGAGGGGGGGGGGGGGGGGGTTGGGGGGGGGGGGGGGGGGAACGAACAGAAGAGGACAAGTTGTTCTTCTATTGGTATGTTCTCCGGCTTTATAGTGTTTTAAAGAATGTTCGTTCAAGTTCATATAGTAACGTAGCATTTTGTTTCCAAAATGTAGTAAATGTTTGTTGTCTCACAGCAGGGTGATCGCGCTACAAGGCTGCAATTTTTATTTGCCCATCAAGTGGTCTTTTGGTGGAAATGACAGACCACCACCAGCATTTTGTCCACGAGAGGGGGGGGTTGGGGGGGGTAGCGATCAGAAGAGGACAAGTTGTTCTTCTATTGGTATGTTCTCCGGCTTTATAGTGTTTTAAAGAATGTTCGTTCAAGTTCATATAATAACGTAGCATTTTGTTTCCAAAGTGTAGTAAATGTTTGTTTTCTCACAGCAGGGTGATCGCACTACAAGGCTGCAATTTTTATTTGCCCATCAAGTGGGCATTTGGTGGAAATGACACACCACCAGCAGCATGTTATCCACGAAAGGGGGGGGGTGCGAACAGAAGAGGACAAGTTGTTCTTCTATTGGTATGTTCTCCGGCTTTATAGTGTTTTAAAGAATGTTCGTTCAAGTTCATTAAATAACGTAGCATTTTGTTTCCAAAGTGTAGTAAATGTTTGTTGTCTCACAGCAAGGTGATCGCGCTACAAGGCTGCAATTTTTATTTGCCCATCAAGTGGGCTTTTGGTGGAAATGACACACCACCGGCAGCATGTTGTCCACGAGAGGGGGGGGGTTGGGGGGGGGGGTGCGAACAGAAGAGGACAAGTTGTTCTTCTATTGGTATGTTCTCCGGCTTTATAATGTTTTAAAGAATGTTCGTTCAAGTACACATAATAACGTAGCATTTTGTTTCCAAAGTGTAGTAAATGTTTGTTGTCTCACAGCAGGGTGATCGCGCTACAAGGCTGCAATTTTTATTTGCCCATCAAGTTGGCTTTTGGTGGAAATGACACACCACCAGCAGCATGTTGTCCACGAGAGGGGGGGGGGGGGGGGTTGGGGGGGGGGGTGCGAACAGAAGAGGACAACTTGTTCTTCTACTGGTATGTACTCAGGCTTTATAGTGTTTTAAAGAATGTTCGTTCAAGTTCATATAATAACGTAGCATTTTGTTTCCAAAGTGTAGTAAATGTTTGTTGTCTCACAGCAGGGTGATCGCACTACAAGGCTGCAATTTTTATTTGCCCATCAAGTGGGCTTTGGTGTAAATGACACACCAATAGCAGCATGTTGTCCACGAGAGGGTGGCGGTTGGGGGGGGGGGGGGTGCGAACAGAAGAGGACAAGTTGTTCTTCTACTGGTATGTAATAAGGCTTTATAGTGTTTTAAAGAATGTTCGTTCAAGTTCATATAATAATGTAACATTTTGTTTCCAAAGTGTAGTAAATGTTTGTTGTCTCACTGTCTCACAGCAGGGTGATCGCACTACAAGGCTGCAATTTTTATTTGCCCATCAAGTGGGCTTTTGGTGGAAATGACACACCACCAGCAGCATGTTGTCCACGAGGGGGGGGGGGGGGGGGTTGGGGGGGGGGGTGCTACAGAAGAGGACAAGTTGTTCTTCTATTGGTATGTTCTCCGGCTTTATAGTGTTTTAAATAATGTTTGTTCAAGTTCATATAATAACGTAGCATTTTGTTTCCAAAGTGTAGTAAATGTTTGTTGTCTCACAGCAGGGTGATCGCACTACAAGGCTGCAATTTTTTATTTGCCCATCAAGTGGGCTCTTGGTGGAAATGACACACCACCAGCAGCATGTTGTCCACGAGAGGGGGGGGGGGATTGGGGGGGGGTGCGAACAGAAGAGGACAAGTTGTTCTTCAATTGGTATGTTCTCCGTCTTTATAGTGTTTTAAAGAATGTTCGTTCAAGTTCATATAATAACGTAGCATTTTGTTTCCAAAGTGTAGTAAATGTTTGTTGTCTCACAGCAGGGTGATCGCGCTACAAGGCTGCAATTTTTATTTGCCCATCAAGTGGGCTTTTGGTGGAAATGACACACCACCAGCAGCATGTTGTACACGAGAGGGGGGGGGGGGGGTTGGGGGGGGTGCGAACAGAAGAGGACAAGTTGTTCTTCTATTGGTATGTTCTCCGGTTTATAGTGTTTTAAAGAATGATCGTTCAAGTACATATAATAACGTAGCATTTTGTTTCCAAAGTGTAGTAAATGTTTGTTGTCTCACAGCAGGGTGATCGCGCTACAAGGCTGCAATTTTTATTTGCCCATCAATTTGGCTTTTGATGGAAATGACACACCACCAGCAGCATGTTGTCCACGAGAGGGGGGTGTTGGGGGGGAGGAGGTTCGAACAGAGGAGGACAAGTTGTTCTTCTATTGGTATGTTCTCCGGCTTTATAGTGTTTTAAAGAATGTTCGTTCAAGATCATATAATAACGTAGCATTTTGTTTCCAAAGTGTAGTAAATGTTTGTTGTCTCACAGCAGGGTGATCGCACTACAAGGCTGCAATTTTTATTTGCCCATCAAGCGGGGTTTTGGTGGAAATGACACACCACCAGCAGCATGTTGTCCACGAGAGAAGGGGATGTGAGAGGGATGCGAACTGAAGAGGACAAGTTGTTCTTCTATTGGTATGTACTCAGGCTTTATAGTGTTTTAAAGAATGTTCGTTCAAGTTCATATAATAACGTAGCATTTTGTTTCCAAAGTGTAGTAAATGTTTGTTGTCTCACAGCAGGGTGATCGCACTACAAGGCTGCAATTTTTATTTGCCCATCAAGTGGGGTTTTGGTGGAAATGACACACCACCAGCAGCAAGTTGTCCACGAGAGGCTGGCGGTTGGGGGGGGGGGGGTGCGAACAGAAGAGGACAAGTTGTTCTTCTACTGGTATGTAATAAGGATTTATAGTGTTTTAAAGAATGTTCGTTCAAGTTCATATAATAACGTAACATTTTGTTTCCAAAGTGTAGTAAATGTTTGTTGTCTCACTGTCTCACAGCAGGGTGATCGCACTACAAGGCTGCAATTTTTATTTGCCCATCAAGTGGGCTTTTGGTGGAAATGACACACCACCAGCAGCATGTTGTCCACGAAACGGGGGGGGGTCGGGGGGGGGGGGGGGGTGCGAACAGAAGAGGACAAGTTGTTCTTCTATTGGTATGTTCTCCGGCTTTATAGTGTTTTAAAGAATGTTCGTTCAAGTTCATTAAATAACGTAGCATTTTGTTTCCAAAGTGTAGTAAATGTTTGTTGTCTCACAGCAAGGTGATCGCGCTACAAGGCTGCAATTTTTATTTGCCCATCAAGTGGGCTTTTGGTGGAAATGACACACCACCAGCAGCATGTTGTCCACGAGAGGGGGGGGTTGGGGGGGGGGTGCGAACAGAAGAGGACAAGTTGTTCTTCTATTGGTATGTTCTCCGGCTTTATAATGTTCTAAAGAATGTTCGTTCAAGTACACATAATAACGTAGCATTTTGTTTCCAAAGTGTAGTAAATGTTTGTTGTCTCACAGCAGGGTGATCGCGCTACAAGGCTGCAATTTTTATTTGCCCATCAAGTTGGCTTTTGGTGGAAATGACACACCACCAGCAGCATGTTGTCCACGAGAGGGGGGGGTTGGGGGGGGGGTGCGAACAGAAGAGGACAAGTTGTTCTTCTATTGGTATGTTCTCCGGCTTTATAGTGTTTTAAAGAATGTTCGTTCAAGTTCATATAATAACGTAGCATTTTGTTTCCAAAGTGTAGTAAATGTTTGTTGTCTCACAGCAGGGTGATCGTACTACAAGGCTGCAATTTTTATTTGGCCATCAAGAGGGCTTTTGGTGGAAATGACACACCACCAGCAGCATTTTGTCCACGAGAGGGGGGCGGTTGGGGGGGGGGGGGGGGTGCGAACAGAAGAGGACAAGTTGTTCTTCTATTGGTATGTTCTCCGGCTTTATAGTGTTTTAAAGAATGATCGTTCAAGTACATATAATAACGTAGCATTTTGTTTCCAAAGTGTAGTAAATGTTTGTTGTCTCACAGCAGGGTGATCGCGCTACAAGGCTGCAATTTTTATTTGCCCATCAATTTGGCTTTTGATGGAAATGACACACCACCAGCAGCATGTTGTCCACGAGAGGGGGGGGTTGGGGGGGAGGAGGTTCGAACAGAGGAGGACAAGTTGTTCTTCTATTGGTATGTTCTCCGGCTTTATAGTGTTTTAAAGAATGTTCGTTCAAGATCATATAATAACGTAGCATTTTGTTTCCAAAGTGTAGTAAATGTTTGTTGTCTCACAGCAGGGTGATCGCACTACAAGGCTGCAATTTTTATTTGCCCATCAAGCGGGGTTTTGGTGGAAATGACACACCACCAGCAGCATGTTGTCCACGAGAGAAGGGGATGTGAGAGGGGTGCGAACTGAAGAGGACAAGTTGTTCTTCTATTGGTATGTACTCAGGCTTTATAGTGTTTTAAAGAATGTTCGTTCAAGTTCATATAATAACGTAACATTTTGTTTCCAAAGTGTAGTAAATGTTTGTTGTCTCACTGTCTCACAGCAGGGTGATCGCACTACAAGGCTGCAATTTTTATTTGCCCATCAAGTGGGCTTTTGGTGGAAATGACACACCACCAGCAGCATGTTGTCCACGAAACGGGGGGGGGGTCGGGGGGGGGGGGGTGCGAACAGAAGAGGACAAGTTGTTCTTCTATTGGTATGTTCTCCGGCTTTATAGTGTTTTAAAGAATGTTCGTTCAAGTTCATTAAATAACGTAGCATTTTGTTTCCAAAGTGTAGTAAATGTTTGTTGTCTCACAGCAAGGTGATCGCGCTACAAGGCTGCAATTTTATATTTGCCCATCAAGTGGGCTTTTGGTGGAAATGACACACCACCAGCAGCATGTTGTCCACGAGAGGGGGGGGTTGGGGGGGGGGGGGTGCGAACAGAAGAGGACAAGTTGTTCTTCTATTGGTATGTTCTCCGGCTTTATAATGTTCTAAAGAATGTTCGTTCAAGTACACATAATAACGTAGCATTTTGTTTCCAAAGTGTAGTAAATGTTTGTTGTCTCACAGCAGGGTGATCGCGCTACAAGGCTGCAATTTTTATTTGCCCATCAAGTTGGCTTTTGGTGGAAATGACACACCACCAGCAGCATGTTGTCCACGAGAGGGGGGGGGTTGGGGGGGGGGGGTGCGAACAGAAGAGGACAAGTTGTTCTTCTATTGGTATGTTCTCCGGCTTTATAGTGTTTTAAAGAATGTTCGTTCAAGTTCATATAATAACGTAGCATTTTGTTTCCAAAGTGTAGTAAATGTTTGTTGTCTCACAGCAGGGTGATCGTACTACAAGGCTGCAATTTTTATTTGGCCATCAAGAGGGCTTTTGGTGGAAATGACACACCACCAGCAGCATTTTGTCCACGAGAGGGGGGCGGTTGGCGGGGGGGGGTGCGAACAGAAGAGGACAAGTTGTTCTTCTACTGGTATGTACTCAGGCTTTATAGTGTTTTAAAGAATGTTCGTTCAAGTTCATATAATAACGTAGCATTTTGTTTCCAAAGTGTAGTAAATGTTTGTTGTCTCACAGCAGGGTAATCGCACTACAAGGCTGCAATTTTTATTTGCCCATCAAGTGGGCTTTGGTGTAAATGACACACCAATAGCAGCATGTTGTCCACGAGAGGGGGGCGGTTGGGGGGGGGGGGGGGCGAACAGAAGAGGACAAGTTGTTCTTCTACTGGTATGTAATAAGGCTTTATAGTGTTTTAAAGAATGTTCGTTCAAGTTCATATAATAACGTAACATTTTGTTTCCAAAGTGTAGTAAATGTTTGTTGTCTCACTGTCTCACAGCAGGGTGATCGCACTACAAGGCTGCAATTTTTATTTGCCCATCAAGTGGGCTTTTGGTGGAAATGACACACCACCAGCAGCATGTTGTCCACGAGAGGGGGGGTTGGGGGGGGGGGAGGTTCGAACAGAGGAGGACAAGTTGTTCTTCTATTGGTATGTTCTCCGGCTTTATAGTGTTTTAAAGAATGTTCGTTCAAGATCATATAATAACGTAGCATTTTGTTTCCAAAGTGTAGTAAATGTTTGTTGTCTCACAGCAGGGTGATCGCACTACAAGGCTGCAATTTTTATTTGCCCATCAAGCGGGGTTTTGGAGGAAATGACACACCACCAGCAGCATGTTGTCCACGAGAGAAGGGGATGTGAGAGGGGTGCGAACTGAAGAGGACAAGTTGTTCTTCTATTGGTATGTACTCAGGCTTTATAGTGTTTTAAAGAATGTTCGTTCAAGTTCATTTAATAACGTAGCATTTTATTTCCAAAGTGTGGTAAATGTTTGTTGTCTCACAGCAGAGTGATCGCACTACAACAAGGCTGCAATTTTTATTTGCCCATCAAGTGGGCTTTTGGTGGAAATAACACACCACCAGCAGCATGTTGTCCACGAGAGGTGGGGGCTCGGGGGGGGGGGGGGGGGTGCGAACAGAAGAGGACAAGTTGGTCTTCTATTGGTATGTTCTCCGGCTTTATAGTGTTTTAAAGAATGTTCTTTCAAATTCATATAATAACGTAGCATTTTATTTCCAAAGTGTAGTAAATGTTTGTTGTCACACAGCAGGGTGATCGCACTACAAGGCTGCAATTTTTATTTGCCCATCAAGTGGGCTTTTGGTGGAAATGACACACCACCACCAGCATGTTGTCCACGAGAGGGGGAGGTTTCGGGGGGGGAGGGGGGGGTTAGAACAGAAGAGGACAAGTTGTTATTCTATTGGTATGTTCTACGGCTTTATAGTGTTTTAAAGAATGTTCGTTCAAGTTCATATAATAACGTAGCATTTTGTTTCCAAAGTGTAGTAAATGTTTGTTGTCTCACAGCAGGGTGATCGCACTACAAGGCTGCAATTTTTATTTGCCCATCAAGTGGGCTTTTGGTGGAAATGACACACCACCAGCAGCAAGTTGTCCACGAGAGGCTGGCGGTTGGGGGGGGGGGGGGGGGGTGCGAACAGAAGAGGACAAGTTGTTCTTCTATTGGTATGTTCTCCGGCTTTATAGTGTTTTAAAGAATGTTCGTTCAAGTTCATTAAATAACGTAGCATTTTGTTTCCAAAGTGTAGTAAATGTTTGTTGTCTCACAGCAAGGTGATCGCGCTACAAGGCTGCAATTTTTATTTGCCCATCAAGTGGGCTTTTGGTGGAAATGACACACCACCACCAGCATGTTGTCCACGAGAGGGGGGGGTTGGGGGGGGGAGTGCGAACAGAAGAGGACAAGTTGTTCTTCTATTGGTATGTTCTCCGGCTTTATAATGTTCTAAAGAATGTTCGTTCAAGTACACATAATAACGTAGCATTTTGTTTCCAAAGTGTAGTAAATGTTTGTTGTCTCACAGCAGGGTGATCGCGCTACAAGGCTGCAATTTTTATTTGCCCATCAAGTTGGCTTTTGGTGGAAATGACACACCACCAGCAGCATGTTGTCCACGAGAGGGGGGGGTTGGGGGGGGGGGGGTGCGAACAGAAGAGGACAAGTTGTTCTTCTATTGGTATGTTCTCCGGCTTTATAGTGTTTTAAAGAATGTTCGTTCAAGTTCATATAATAACGTAGCATTTTGTTTCCAAAGTGTAGTAAATGTTTGTTGTCTCACAGCAGGGTGATAGTACTACAAGGCTGCAATTTTTATTTGGCCATCAAGAGGGCTTTTGGTGGAAATGACACACCACCAGCAGCATTTTGTCCACGAGAGGGGGACGGTTGGGGGGGGGGGGGGGTGCGAACAGAAGAGGACAAGTTGTTCTTCTACTGGTATGTACTCAGGCTTTATAGTGTTTTAAAGAATGTTCGTTCAAGTTCATATAATAACGTAGCATTTTGTTTCCAAAGTGTAGTAAATGTTTGTTGTCTCACAGCAGGGTGATCGCACTACAAGGCTGCAATTTTTATTTGCCCATCAAGTGGGCTTTGGTGTAAATGACACACCAATAGCAGCATGTTGTCCACGAGAGGGGGGCGGTTGGGGGGGGGGGGGTGCGAACAGAAGAGGACAAGTTGTTCTTCTACTGGTATGTAATAAGGCTTTATAGTGTTTTAAAGAATGTTCGTTCAAGTTCATATAATAACGTAACATTTTGTTTCCAAAGTGTAGTAAATGTTTGTTGTCTCACTGTCTCACAGCAGGGTGATCGCACTACAAGGCTGCAATTTTTATTTGCCCATCAAGTGGGCTTTAGGTGGAAATGACACACCACCAGCAGCATGTTGTCCACGAGGGGGGGGGGGGGGTTGGGGGGGGGGGTGCTACAGAAGAGGACAAGTTGTTCTTCTATTGGTATGTTCTCCGGCTTTATAGTGTTTTAAAGAATGTTCGTTCAAGTTCATATAATAACGTAGCATTTTGTTTCCAAAGTGTAGTAAATGTTTGTTGTCTCACAGCAGGGTGATCGCGCTACAAGGCTGCAATTTTTATTTGCCCATCAAGTGGGCTTTTGGTGGAAATGACACACCACCAGCAGCATGTTGTCCACGAGAGGGGGGGGGGGGTGGGGTTGGGGGGGGGTGCGAACAGAAGAGGACAAGTTGTTCTTCTATTGGTATGTTCTCCGGCTTTATAGTGTTTTAAAGAATGATCGTTCAAGTACATATAATAACGTAGCATTTTGTTTCCAAAGTGTAGTAAATGTTTGTTGTCTCACAGCAGGGTGATCGCGCTACAAGGCTGCAATTTTTATTTGCCCATCAATTTGGCTTTTGATGGAAATGGCACACCACCAGCAGCATGTTGTCCACGAGAGGGGGGGTTGGGGGGGGGGGGGAGGTTCGAACAGAGGAGGACAAGTTGTTCTTCTATTGGTATGTTCTCCGGCTTTATAGTGTTTTAAAGAATGTTCGTTCAAGATCATATAATAACGTAGCATTTTGTTTCCAAAGTGTAGTAAATGTTTGTTGTCTCACAGCAGGGTGATCGCACTACAAGGCTGCAATTTTTATTTGCCCATCAAGCGGGGTTTTGGAGGAAATGACACACCACCAGCAGCATGTTGTCCACGAGAGAAGGGGATGTGAGAGGGGTGCGAACTGAAGAGGACAAGTTGTTCTTCTATTGGTATGTACTCAGGCTTTATAGTGTTTTAAAGAATGTTCGTTCAAGTTCATTTAATAACGTAGCATTTTATTTCCAAAGTGTAGTAAATGTTTGTTGTCTCACAGCAGAGTGATCGCACTACAAGGCTGCAATTTTTATTTGCCCATCAAGTGGGCTTTTGGTGGAAATAACACACCACCAGCAGCATGTTGTCCACGAGAGGTGGGGGCTCGGGGGGGGGGGTGCGAACAGAAGAGGACAAGTTGGTCTTCTATTGGTATGTTCTCCGGCTTTATAGTGTTTTAAAGAATGTTCTTTCAAATTCATATAATAACGTAGCATTTTATTTCCAAAGTGTAGTAAATGTTTGTTGTCACACAGCAGGGTGATCGCACTACAAGGCTGCAATTTTTATTTGCCCATCAAGTGGGCTTTTGGTGGAAATGACACACCACCAGCAGCATGTTGTTCACGAGAGGGGGGAGTTGTGGGAGGGGGGGGGGGATGCGAACAGAAGAGTACAAGTTGTTCTTCTATTGGTATGTTCTCCTGCTTTATAGTGTTTTAAAGAATGTTCGTTCAAGTTCGTATAATAACGTAGCATTTTATTTCCAAAGTGTAGTAAATGCTTGATGTCTCACAGCAGGGTGATCGCACTACAAGGCTGCAATTTTTATTTGCCCATCAAGTGGGCTTCTGGTGGAAATGACACGCCACCACCAGCATGTTGTCCACGAGAGGGGGAGGTTTCGGGGGGGGAGGGGGGGGGTTAGAACAGAAGAGGACAAGTTGTTATTCTATTGGTATGTTCTACGGCTTTATAGTGTTTTAAAGAATGTTCGTTCAAGTTCATATAATAACGTAGCATTTTGTTTCCAAAGTGTAGTAAATGTTTGTTGTCTCACAGCAGGGTGATCGCACTACAAGGCTGCAATTTTTATTTGCCCATCAAGTGGGCTTTTGGTGGAAATGATACACCACCAGCAGTATGTTGTCCACGAGAGGGGGGGATTGGGGGAGGGGGGTGCGAACAGAAGAGGACAAGTTGTTCTTCTATTGGTATGTTCTCCGGCGTTATAGTGTTTTAAAGAATGTTCGTTCAAGTTCATATAATAACGTAGCATTTTGTTTCCAAAGTGTAGTAAATGTTGGTTGTCTCACAGCAGGGTGATCGCGCTACAAGGCTGCAATTTTTATTTGCCCATCAAGTTGGCTTTTGGTGGAAATGACACACCACCAGCAGCATGTTGTCCACGAGAGGGGGGGGTTGGGGGGGGGGGGGTGCGAACAGAAGAGGACAAGTTGTTCTTCTATTGGTATGTTCTCCGGCTTTATAGTGTTTTAAAGAATGTTCGTTCAAGTTCATATAATAACGTAGCATTTTGTTTCCAAAGTGTAGTAAATGTTTGTTGTCTCACAGCAGGGTGATCGTACTACAAGGCTGCAATTTTTATTTGGCCATCAAGAGGGCTTTTGGTGGAAATGACACACCACCAGCAGCATTTTGTCCACGAGAGGGGGGCGGTTGGGGGGGGGGGTTGCGAACAGAAGAGGACAAGTTGTTCTTCTACTGGTATGTACTCAGGCTTTATAGTGTTTTAAAGAATGTTCGTTCAAGTTCATATAATAACGTAGCATTTTGTTTCCAAAGTGTAGTAAATGTTTGTTGTCTCACAGCAGGGTGATCGCACTACAAGGCTGCAATTTTTATTTGCCCATCAAGTGGGCTTTGGTGTAAATGACACACCAATAGCAGCATGTTGTCCACGAGAGGGGGGCGGTCGGGGGGGGGGGGGGGGGGGGTGCGAACAGAAGAGGACAAGTTGTTCTTCTACTGGTATGTAATAAGGCTTTATAGTGTTTTAAAGAATGTTCGTTCAAGTTCATATAATAACGTAACATTTTGTTTCCAAAGTGTAGTAAATGTTTGTTGTCTCACTGTCTCACAGCAGGGTGATCGCACTACAAGGCTGCAATTTTTATTTGCCCATCAAGTGGGCTTTAGGTGGAAATGACACACCACCAGCAGCATGTTGTCCACGAGAGGGGGGGGGGGGCGGTTGGGGGGGGGGGGGGTGCTACAGAAGAGGACAAGTTGTTCTTCTATTGGTATGTTCTCCGGCTTTATAGTGTTTTAAAGAATGTTCGTTCAAGTTCATATAATAACGTAGCATTTTGTTTCCAAAGTATAGTAAATGTTTGTTGTCTCACAGCAGGGTGATCGCGCTACAAGGCTGCAATTTTTATTTGCCCATCAAGTGGGCTTTTGGTGGAAATGACACACCACCAGCAGCATGTTGTCCACGAGAGGGGGGGGGGGGGGGGTTGGGGGGGGCTGCGAACAGAAGAGGACAAGTTGTTCTTCTATTGGTATGTTCTCCGGCTTTATAGTGTTTTAAAGAATGATCGTTCAAGTACATATAATAACGTTGCATTTGTTTCCAAAGTGTAGTAAATGTTTGTTGTCTCACAGCAGGGTGATCGCGCTACAAGGCTGCAATTTTTATTTGCCCATCAATTTGGCTTTTGATGGAAATGGCACACCACCAGCAGCATGTTGTCCACGAGAGGGGGGGTTGGGGGGGGGGGAGGTTCGAACAGAGGAGGACAAGTTGTTCTTCTATTGGTATGTTCTCCAGCTTTATAGTGTTTTAAAGAATGTTCGTTCAAGATCATATAATAACGTAGCATTTTGTTTCCAAAGGGTTAGTAAATGTTTGTTGTCTCACAGCAGGGTGATCGCACTACAAGGCTGCAATTTTTATTTGCCCATCAAGCGGGGTTTTGGAGGAAATGACACACCACCAGCAGCATGTTGTCCACGAGAGAAGGGGATGTGAGAGGGGCGCGAACTGAAGAGGACAAGTTGTTCTTCTATTGGTATGTACTCAGGCTTTATAGTGTTTTAAAGAATGTTCGTTCAAGTTCATTTAATAACGTAGCATTTTATTTCCAAAGTGTAGTAAATGTTTGTTGTCTCACAGCAGAGTGATCGCACTACAAGGCTGCAATTTTTATTTGCCCATCAAGTGGGCTTTTGGTGGAAATAACACACCACCAGCAGCATGTTGTCCACGAGAGGTGGGGGCTCGGGGGGGGGGGGGGTGCGAACAGAAGAGGACAAGTTGGTCTTCTATTGGTATGTTCTCCGGCTTTATAGTGTTTTAAAGAATGTTCTTTCAAATTCATATAATAACGTAGCATTTTATTTCCAAAGTGTAGTAAATGTTTGTTGTCACATAGCAGGGTGATCGCACTACAAGGCTGCAATTTTTATTTGCCCATCAAGTGGGCTTTTGGTGGAAATGACACACCACCAGCAGCATGTTGTTCACGAGAGTGGGGAGTTGTGGGAGGGGGGGGGGGGGGTGCGAACAGAAGAATACAAGTTGTTCTTCTATTGGTATGTTCTCCTGCTTTATAGTGTTTTAAAGAATGTTCGTTCAAGTTCATATAATAACGTAGCATTTTATTTCCAAAGTGTAGTAAATGCTTGATGTCTCACAGCAGGGTGATCGCACTACAAGGCTGCAATTTTTATTTGCCCATCAAGTGGGCTTCTGGTGGAAATGACACACCACCACCAGCATGTTGTCCACGAGAGGGGGAGGTTTCGGGGGGGGAGGGGGGGGTTAGAACAGAAGAGGACAAGTTGTTATTCTATTGGTATGTTCTACGGCTTTATAGTGTTTTAAAGAATGTTCGTTCAAGTTCATATAATAACGTAGCATTTTGTTTCCAAAGTGTAGTAAATGTTTGTTGTCTCACAGCAGGGTGATCGCACTACAAGGCTGCAATTTTTATTTGCCCATCAAGTGGGCTTTTGGTGGAAATGACACACCACCAGCAGTATGTTGTCCACGAGAGGGGGGGATTGGGGGAGGGGGGTGCGAACAGAAGAGGACAAGTTGTTCTTCTATTGGTATGTTCTCCGGCGTTATAGTATTTTAAAGAATGTTCGTTCAAGTTCATATAATAACGTAGCATTTTGTTTCCAAAGCGTAGTAAATGTTTGTTGTCTCACAGCAGGGTGATCGCACTACAAGGCTGCATTTTTATTTGCCCATCAAGTTTGCTTTTGGTGGAAATGACACACCACCAGCAGCATGTTGTCCACGAGAGGGGGGGGTTGGGGGGGGGGGTGCGAACAGAAGAGGACAAGTTGTTCTTCTATTGGTATGTTCTCCGGCTTTATAATGTTCTAAAGAATGTTCGTTCAAGTACACATAATAACGTAGCATTTTGTTTCCAAAGTGTAGTAAATGTTTGTTGTCTCACAGCAGGGTGATCGCGCTACAAGGCTGCAATTTTTATTTGCCCATCAAGTTGGCTTTTGGTGGAAATGACACACCACCAGCAGCATGTTGTCCACGAGTGGGGGGGGTTGGGGGGGGGGGTGCGAACAGAAGAGGACAAGTTGTTGTTCTATTGGTATGTTCTCCGGCTTTATAGTGTTTTAAAGAATGTTCGTTCAAGTTCATATAATAACGTAGCATTTTGTTTCCAAAGTGTAGTAAATGTTTGTTGTCTCACAGCAGGGTGATCGTACAACAAAGCTGCAATTTTTATTTGGCCATCAAGAGGGCTTTTGGTGGAAATGACACACCACCAGCAGCATTTTGTCCACGCGAGGGGGGCGGTTGGGGGGGGGGGTGCGAACAGAAGAGGACAAGTTGTTCTTCTACTGGTATGTACTCAGGCTTTATAGTGTTTTAAAGAATGTTCGTTCAAGTTCATATAATAACGTAGCATTTTGTTTCCAAAGTGTAGTAAATGTTTGTTGTCTCACAGCAGGGTGATCGCACTACAAGGCTGCAATTTTTATTTGCCCATCAAGTGGGCTTTAGGTGGAAATGACACACCACCAGCAGCATGTTGTCCACGAGAGGGGGGGGGGGGTGGGTTGGGGGGGGGGGGGGGTGCTACAGATGAGGACAAGTTGTTCTTCTATTGGTATGTTCTCCGGCTTTATAGTGTTTTAAAGAATGTTCGTTCAAGTTCATATAATAACGTAGCATTTTGTTTCCAAAGTGTAGTAAATGTTTGTTGTCTCACAGCAGGGTGATCGCGCTACAAGGCTGCAATTTTTATTTGCCCATCAAGTGGGCTTTTGGTGGAAATGACACACCACCAGCAGCATGTTGTCCACGAGAGGGGGGGGGGGGGGTTGGGGGGGGTGCGAACAGAAGAGGACAAGTTGTTCTTCTATTGGTATGTTCTCCGGCTTTATAGTGTTTTAAAGAATGATCGTTCAAGTACATATAATAACGTAGCATTTTGTTTCCAAAGTGTAGTAAATGTTTGTTGTCTCACAGCAGGGTGATCGCGCTACAAGGCTGCAATTTTTATTTGCCCATCAATTTGGCTTTTGATGGAAATGACACACCACCAGCAGCATGTTGTCCACGAGAGGGGGGGTTGGGGGGGGTGGGGGAGGTTCGAACAGAGGAGGACAAGTTGTTCTTCTATTGGTATGTTCTCCGGCTTTATAGTGTTTTAAAGAATGTTCGTTCAAGATCATATAATAACGTAGCATTTTGGTGCCAAAGTGTAGTAAATGTTTGTTGTCTCACAGCAGGGTGATCGCACTACAAGGCTGCAATTTTTATTTGCCCATCAAGCGGGGTTTTGGAGGAAATGACACACCACCAGCAGCATGTTGTCCACGAGAGAAGGGGATGTGAGAGGGGTGCGAACAGAAGAGGACAAGTTGTTCTTCTATTGGTATGTACTCAGGCTTTATAGTGTTTTAAAGAATGTTCGTTCAAGTTCATTTAATAACGTAGCATTTTATTTCCAAAGTGTAGTAAATGTTTGTTGTCTCACAGCAGAGTGATCGCACTACAAGGCTGCAATTTTTATTTGCCCATCAAGTGGGCTTTTGGTGGAAATAACACACCACCAGCAGCATGTTGTCCACGAGAGGTGGGGGCTCGGGGGGGGGGGGGGGGGTGCGAACAGAAAAGGGCAAGTTGGTCTTCTATTGGTATGTTCTCCGGCTTTATAGTGTTTTAAAGAATGTTCGTTCAAGTTCATATAATAACGTAGCATTTTGTTTCCAAAGTGTAGTAAATGTTTGTTGTCTCACAGCAGGGTGATCGCACTACAAGGCTGCAATTTTTATTTGCCCATCAAGTGGGCTTTTGGTGGAAATGACACACCACCAGCAGCATGTTGTTCGCGAGAGCGGGGAGTTGTGGGAGGGGGGGGGGGGGGTGCGAACAGAGGAGTACAAGTTGTTATTCTATTGGTATGTTCTACGGCTTTATAGTGTTTTAAAGAATGTTCGTTCAAGTTCATATAATAACGTAGCATTTTGTTTCCAAAGTGTAGTAAATGTTTGTTGTCTCACAGCAGGGTGATCGCACTACAAGGCTGCAATTTTTATTTGCCCATCAAGTGGGCTTTTGGTGGAAATGACACACCACCAGCAGTATGTTGTCCACGAGAGGGGGGGGTTGGGGGAGGGGGTTGCGAACAGAAGAGGACAAGTTGTTCTTCTATTGGTATGTTCTCCGGCGTTATAGTGTTTTAAAGAATGTTCGTTCAAGTTCATATAATAACGTAGCATTTTGTTTCCAAAGTGTAGTAAATGTTGGTTGTCTCACAGCAGGGTGATCGCACTACAAGGCTGCATTTTTATTTGCCCATCAAGTTTGCTTTTGGTGGAAATGACACACCACCAGCAGCATGTTGTCCACGAGACGGGGGGGTTGGGGGGGGGATGCGAACAGAAGAGGACAAGTTGATCATCTATTGGTATGTTCTCCGGCTTTATAGTGTTTTAAAGAATGTTCGTTCAAGTTCATATAATAACGTAGCATTTTGTATCCAAAGCGTAGTAAATGTTTGTTGTCTCACAGCAGGGTGATCGCACTATAAGGCTGCAATTTTTATTTGCCCATCAAGTGGGCTTTTGGTGTAAATGACACACCAATAGCAGCATGTTGTCCACGAGAGGGGTGGTTGTTGGGGGTGGGGGGGTGCGAACAGAAGAGGACAAGTTGTTCTTCTATTGGTATGTTCTCCGGCTTTATAGTGTTTTTAAGAATGTTCGTTCAAGTTCATATAATAACGTAACATTTTGTTTCCAAAGTGTAGTAAATGTTTGTTGTCTCACTGTCTCACAGCAGGGTGATCGCACTACAAGGCTGCAATTTTTATGTGGCCATCAAGTGGGCTTTTGGTGGAAATGACACACCACCAGCAGCATGTTGTTCACGAGAGGGGGGAGTTGTGGGAGGGGGGGGGGGGGTGCGAACAGAAGAGTACAAGTTGTTCTTCTATTGGTATGTTCTCCTGCTTTATAGTGTTTTAAAGAATGTTCGTTCAAGTTCATATAATAACGTAGCATTTTATTTCCAAAGTGTAGTAAATGCTTGATGTCTCACAGCAGGGTGATCGCACTACAAGGCTGCAATTTTTATTTGCCCATCAAGTGGGCTTCTGGTGGAAATGACACACCACCACCAGCATGTTGTCCACGAGAGGGGGGGGTTTCGGGGGGGGAGGGGGGGGTTAGAACAGAAGAGGACAAGTTGTTATTCTATTGGTATGTTCTACGGCTTTATAGTGTTTTAAAGAATGTTCGTTCAAGTTCATATAATAACGTAGCATTTTGTTTCCAAAGTGTAGTAAATGTTTGTTGTCTCACAGCAGGGTGATCGCACTACAAGGCTGCAATTTTTATTTGCCCATCAAGTGGGCTTTTGGTGGAAATGACACACCACCAGCAGTATGTTGTCCACGAGAGGGGGGGGTTGGGGGAGGGGGGTGCGAACAGAAGAGGACAAGTTGTTCTTCTATTGGTATGTTCTCCGGCGTTATAGTGTTTTAAAGAATGTTCGTTCAAGTTCATATAATAACGTAGCATTTTGTTTCCAAAGTGTAGTAAATGTTGGTTGTCTCACAGCAGGGTGATCGCACTACAAGGCTGCATTTTTATTTGCCCATCAAGTTTGCTTTTGGTGGAAATGACACACCACCAGCAGCATGTTGTCCACGAGACGGGGGGGTTGGGGGGGGGATGCGAACAGAAGAGGACAAGTTGATCATCTATTGGTATGTTCTCCGGCTTTATAGTGTTTTAAAGAATGTTCGTTCAAGTTCATATAATAACGTAGCATTTTGTTTCCAAAGCCTAGTAAATGTTTGTTTTCTCACAGCAGGCTGATCGCACTACAAGGCTGCTATTTTTATTTGCCCATCAAGTGGGCTTTTGGTTGAAATAACACACAACCAACAGCATGTTGTCCATGAGAGTTGGTGCGGGGAGGGGGGGGCGGAAGCGGACAAGTTGTTCTTTTATTGGTATGTGCTCAGGCTTAATAGTATTTTAAAGAATGTTCGTTCAAGTTCATATAATAACGTAGCATTTTGTTTCCAAAGCGTAGTAAATGTTTGTTGTCTCACAGCAGGGTGATCGCACTATAAGGCTGCAATTTTTATTTGCCCATCAAGTGGGCTTTTGGTGTAAATGACACACCAATAGCAGCATGTTGTCCACGAGAGGGGTGGTTGTTGGGGGTGGGGGGGTGCGAACAGAAGAGGACAAGTTGTTCTTCTATTGGTATGTTCTCCGGCTTTATAGTGTTTTTAAAATGTTCGTTCAAGTTCATATAATAACGTAACATTTTGTTTCCAAAGTGTAGTAAATGTTTGTTGTCTCACTGTCTCACAGCAGGGTGATCGCACTACAAGGCTGCCATTTTTATTTGCCCATCAAGTGGGCTTTTGGTGGAAATGACACACCACCAGCAGCATGTTGTCCACGAGAGGGGGGTGTTGGGGGGGGGGGGGTGCGAACAGAAGAGGACAAGTTGTTCTTCAATTGGTATGTTCTCCGGCTTTATAGTGTTTTAATGAATGTTCGTTCAAGTTCATATAATAACGTAGCATTTGTTTCCAAAGTGTAGTAAATGTTTGTTGTCTCACAGCAGGGTGATCGCACTACAAAGCTGCAATTTTTATTTGGCCATCAAGAGGGCTTTTGGTGGAAATGACACACCACCAGCAGCATTTTGTCCACGAGAGGGGGGCGGTTGGGGGGGGGGGGGGGGGTGCGAACAAAAGAGGACAAGTTGCTCTTCTAGTGGTATGTACTCAGGCTTTATAGTGTTTTAGAGAATATTCGTTCAAGTTCATATAATAACGTAGCATTTTGTTTCCAAAGTGTAGTAAATGTTTGTTGTCTCACAGCAGGGTGATCGCACTACAAGGCTGCAATTTTTATTAGCCCATCAAGTGGGCTTTTGGTGGAAATAACACACAACCAGCAGCATAGTGTCCATGAGAGATGGTGGGGGGGGGGGGGGCGGAAGAGGGCAAGTTGTTCTTCTATTGGTATGTACTCACGCTTTATAGTGTTTTAAAGAATGTTCGTTCAAGTTCATATGACACACCACCAGCAGTATGTTATCCACGAGAGGGGGGGTTGGGGGGGGGGGGGGGTGCGAACAGAAGAAACCAAGTTGTTCTTCAACTGGTATGTACTCAGGCTTGATAGTGTTTTAAAGAGTGATCGTTCAAGTTCATTTAATAACATAGCATTTTGTTTATAAAGTGTAGTAAATGTTTGTTGTCTCACAGCAGGGTGATCGCACTACAAGGCTGCAATTTTTATTTGCCCATCAAGTGGGCTTTTGGTGGAAATGACACACCAGCAGCAGCATGTTGTCCACGTGAGGGGGGGGGGGGTTGGGAGGGGGGTGGGAACAGAAGAGGACAAGTTGTTCTTCTATTGGTATGTACTCAGGCTTTATAATGTTTTAATGAATGTTCGTTCAAGTTCATATAATAACATAGCATTTTGTTTCCAAAGTGTAGTAAATGTTTGTTGTCTCACAGCAGGGTGATCGCACTACAAGGCTGCAATTTTTATTTGCCCATCAAGTGGCCTTTTGGTGGAAATGACACACCACCAGCAGCATGTTGTCCATGAGAGGGGGGGGTTGGGGGGCGGTGCGAACAGAAGAGGACAAGTTGTTCTTCTATTGGTATGTTCTCCGGCTATATAGTGTTTTAAGGAATGTTCGTTCAAGTTCATATAATAACGTAGCATTTTGTTTCCAAAGTGTAGTAAATGTTTGTTGTCTCACAGCAGGGTGATCGCACTACAAGGCTGCAATTTTTATTTGCCCATCAAGTGGGCTTTTGGTGGAAATGACACACCACCAGCAGTATGTTGTCCACGAGAGGGGGGGGGGGGGTTGGGGGTGGGGGGCGTGGGGGGTGGGAACACTAGAGGACAAGTTGTTCTTCTATTGGTATGTACTCAGGCTTTATAGTGTTTTAAAGAATGTTCGTTCAAGTTCATATAATAACGTAGCATTTTGTTGCCAAAGTGTAGTAAATGTTTGTTGTCTCACAGCAGGGTGATCGCACTACAAGGCTGCAATTTTTATTTGCCCATCAAGCGGGGTTTTGGAGGAAATGACACACCACCAGCAGCATGTTGTCCACGAGAGAAGGGGATGTGAGAGGGGTGCGAACTGAAGAGGACAAGTTGTTCTTCTATTGGTATGTACTCAGGCTTTATAGTGTTTTAAAGAATGTTTGTTCAAGTTCATTTAATAACGTAGCATTTTATTTCCAAAGTGTAGTAAATGCTTGATGTCTCACAGCAGGGTGATCGCACTACAAGGCTGCAATTTTTATTTGCCCATCAAGTGGGCTTCTGGTGGAAATGACACACCACCACCAGCATGTTGTCCACGAGAGGGGGGGGTTTCGGGGGGGGAGGGGGGGGTTAGAACAGAAGAGGACAAGTTGTTATTCTATTGGTATGTTCTACGGCTTTATAGTGTTTTAAAGAATGTTCGTTCAAGTTCATATAATAACGTAGCATTTTGTTTCCAAAGTGTAGTAAATGTTTGTTGTCTCACAGCAGGGTGATCGCACTACAAGGCTGCAACTTTTATTTGCCCATCAAGTGGGCTTTTGGTGGAAATGACACACCACCAGCAGTATGTTGTCCACGAGAGGGGGGGGTTGGGGGAGGGGGGTGCGAACAGAAGAGGACAAGTTGTTCTTCTATTGGTATGTTCTCCGGCGTTATAGTGTTTTAAAGAATGTTCGTTCAAGTTCATATAATAACGTAGCATTTTGTTTCCAAAGTGTAGTAAATGTTGGTTGTCTCACAGCAGGGTGATCGCACTACAAGGCTGCATTTTTATTTGCCCATCAAGTTTGCTTTTGGTGGAAATGACACACCACCAGCAGCATGTTGTCCACGAGACGGGGGGGTTGGGGGGGGGATGCGAACAGAAGAGGACAAGTTGATCATCTATTGGTATGTTCTCCGGCTTTATAGTGTTTTAAAGAATGTTCGTTCAAGTTCATATAATAACGTAGCATTTTGTTTCCAAAGCCTAGTAAATGTTTGTTTTCTCACAGCAGGCTGATCGCACTACAAGGCTGCTATTTTTATTTGCCCATCAAGTGGGCTTTTGGTTGAAATAACACACAACCAACAGCATGTTGTCCATGAGAGTTGGTGCGGGGAGGGGGGGGCGGAAGCGGACATGTTGTTCTTTTATTGGTATGTGCTCAGGCTTAATAGTGTTTTAAAGAATGTTCGTTCAAGTTCATATAATAACGTAGCATTTTGTTTCCAAAGCGTAGTAAATGTTTGTTGTCTCACAGCAGGGTGATCGCACTATAAGGCTGCAATTTTTATTTGCCCATCAAGTGGGCTTTTGGTGGAAATGACACACTACCAGCAACCAGTAGTCCACGAGAGGGGTGGAGGGGTTGGGTGGGGGGGGGGGGGGGGGTGCGAACAGAAGAGGACAAGTTTTTCTTCTATTGGGATGTTCTCCGACTTTATAGTGTTTTAAGGAATGTTCGTTCAAGTTCATATAATAACGTAGCATTTTGTTTCCAAAGTGTAGTAAATGTTTGTTGTCTCACAGCAGGGTGATCGCACTACAAGGCTGCAATTTTTATTTGCCCATCAAGTGGGCTTTTGGTGGAAATGACACACCAGCAGCAGCATGTTGTCCACGTGAGGGGGGGGGGGTTGGGAGGGGGGTGGGAACAGAAGAGGACAAGTTGTTCTTCTATTGGTATGTACTCAGGCTTTATAATGTTTTAATGAATGTTCGTTCAAGTTCATATAATAACATAGCATTTTGTTTCCAAAGTGTAGTAAATGTTTGTTGTCTCACAGCAGGGTGATCGCACTACAAGGCTGCAATTTTTATTTGCCCATCAAGTGGCCTTTTGGTGGAAATGACACACCACCAGCAGCATGTTGTCCATGAGAGGGGGGGGTTGGGGGGCGGTGCGAACAGAAGAGGACAAGTTGTTCTTCTATTGGTATGTTCTCCGGCTATATAGTGTTTTAAGGAATGTTCGTTCAAGTTCATATAATAACGTAGCATTTTGTTTCCAAAGTGTAGTAAATGTTTGTTGTCTCACAGCAGGGTGATCGCACTACAAGGTTGCAATTTTTATTTGCCCATCAAGTGGGCTTTTGGTGGAAATGACACACCACCAGCAGTATGTTGTCCACGAGAGGGGGGGGGGGGGGTTGGGGGTGGGGGGCGTGGGGGGTGGGAACACTAGAGGACAAGTTGTTCTTCTATTGGTATGTACTCAGGCTTTATAGTGTTTTAAAGAATGTTCGTTCAAGTTCATATAATAACGTAGCATTTTGTTTCCAAAGTGTAGTAAATGTTTGTTGTCTCACAGAAGGGTGATCGCACTACAAGGCTGCTATTTTTATTTGCCCATCAAGTGGCCTTTTGGTGGAAATGACACACCACCAGCAGCATGTTGTCAATGCGAGGGGGGTGTTGGGGGGGGGGGGGGGGGTGCGAACAGAAGAGGACAAGTTGTTTTTCTATTGGTATGTTCTCCGGCTTTATAGTGTTTTAAAGAATGTTCGTTCAAGTTCATATAATAACGTAGCATTTTGTTTCCAAAGTGTAGTAAATGTTTCTTGTCTCACAGCAGGGTGATCGCGCTACAAGGCTGCAATTTTTATTTGCCCATCAAGTGGGCTATTGGTGGAAATGACACACCACCAGCAGCATGTTGTCCACGAGAGGGGGGGGGGGTTTGGGGGGGGGGCTGCGAATAGAAGAGGACAAGTTGTTCTTCTATTGGTATGTTCTCCGGCTTTATAGTGTTTTAAAGAATGTTCGTTCAAGTTCATATAATAACGTAGCATTTTGTTTCCAAAGTGCAGTAAATGTTTGTTGTCTCACAGCAGGGTGATCGCACTACAAGGCTGCAATTTTTATTTGGCCATCAAGTGGGCTTTTGGTGGAAATGACACACCACCAGCAGCATGTTGTCCACGAGAAGGGGGGGGTTGGGGGGGGGGGGTGTGAACAGAAGAGGACAAGTTGTTGTTCTACTGGTATGTACTCAGGCTTTATAGTGTTTTAAAGAATGTTCGTTCAAGTTCATATAATAACGTAGCATTTTGCTTCCAAAGTGTAGTAAATGTTTGTTGTCTCACAGCAGGGTGATCGCACTACAAGGCTGCAATTTTTATTTGCCCATCAAGTGGGCGTTTGGTGGAAATGACACACCACCAGCACCATGTTGTCCACGAGAGCAGGGGGTGGGGGGGCGGGGGGGGAGGGGGGGTGCGAACAGAAGAGGACAAGTTGTTCTTCTATGGGTATGCTCTCCGGCTTTATAGTGTTTTAAAGAATGTTCGTTCAAGTTCATATAATAACGTAGCATTTTGTTTCCAAAGTGTAGTAAATGTTTGTTGTCTCACAGCAGGGTGATCGCACTACAAGGCTGCAATTTTTATTTGCCCATCAAGTGGGCTTTTGGTGGAAATGACACACCACCAGCAGTATGTTGTCCACGAGAGGGGGGGGTTGGGGGAGGGGGGTGCGAACAGAAGAGGACAAGTTGTTCTTCTATCGGTATGTTCTCCGGCTTTATAGTGTTTTAAAGAATGTTCGTTCAAGTTCATATAGTAACGTAGCATTTTGTTTCCAAAGTGTAGTAAATGTTTGTTGTCTCACAGCAGGGTGATCGCGCTACAAGGCTGCAATTTTTATTTGCCCATCAAGTGGGCTTTTGGTGGAAATGACAGACCACTACCAGCATTTTGTCCACGAGAGGGGTGGGGGTTGGGGGGGGGGGGGGAAGAGGACAAGTTGTTCTTCTATTGGTATAATCTCCGGCTTTATAGTGTTTTAAAGAATGTTCGTTCAAGTTCATATAATAACGTAGCATTTTGTTTCCAAAGTGTAGTAAATGTTTGTTGTCTCACAGCAGGGTGATCGCACTACAAGGCTGCAATTTTTATTTGCCCATCAAGTGGGCTTTTGGTGGAGATGACACACCACCAGCAGCATGTTGTCCACGAGAGGGGGGGGTTGGGGGGGGGTAGCGATCAGAAGAGGACAAGTTGTTCTTCTATTGGTATGTTCTCCGGCTTTATAGTGTTTTAAAGAATGTTCGTTCAAGTTCATATAATAACGTAGCATTTTGTTTCCAAAGTGTAGTAAATGTTTGTTTTCTCACAGCAGGGTGATCGCACTACAAGGCTGCAATTTTTATTTGCCCATCAAGTGGGCATTTGGTGGAAATGACACACCACCAGCAGCATGTTATCCACGAAAGGGGGGGGGGGGGGTGCGAACAGAAGAGGACAAGTTGTTCTTCTATTGGTATGTTCTCCGGCTTTATAGTGTTTTAAAGAATGTTCGTTCAAGTTCATATAATAACGTAGCATTTTGTTTCCAAAGTGTAGTAAATGTTTGTTGTCTCACAGCAGGGTGATCGCACTACAAGGCTGCAATTTTTATTTGGCCATCAAGAGGGCTTTTGGTGGAAATGACACACCACCAGCATCATTTTGTCCACGAGAGGGGGGCGGTTGGGGGGGGGGGGGGGTGCGAACAGAAGAGGACAAGTTGTTCTTCTACTGGTATGTATTCAGGCTTTATAGTGTTTTAAAGAATGTTCGTTCAAGTTCATATAATAACGTAGCATTTTGTTTCCAAAGTGTAGTGAATGTTTGTTGTCTCACAGAAGAGTGATCGCGCTACAAGGCTGCAATTTTTATTTGCCCATCAAGTGGGCTTTTGGTGGAAATCACACACCACCAAAAGCATTTTGTCCACGAGAGGGGGGCGGTTGGGGGGGGGGGGGTGGGAACAGAAGAGGACAAGTTGTTCTTCTATTGGTATGTTCTCCGGCTTTATAGTGTTTTAAAGAATGTTCGTTCAAGTTCATTAAATAACGTAGCATTTTGTTTCCAAAGTGTAGGAAATGTTTGTTGTCTCACAGCAGGGTGATCGTACTACAAGGCTGCAATTTTTATTTGGCCATCAAGAGGGCTTTTGGTGGAAATGACACACCACCAGCAGCATTTTGTCCACGAGAGGGGGGCGGTTGGGGGGGGGGGGGGGGGGTGCGAACAGAAGAGGACAAGTTGTTCTTCTACTGGTATGTAATAAGGCTTTATAGTGTTTTAAAGAATGTTCGTTCAAGTTCATATAATAACGTAACATTTTGTTTCCAAAGTGTAGTAAATGATTGTTGTCGCACTGTCTCACAGCAGGGTGATCGCACTACAAGGCTGCAATTTTTATTTGCCCATCAAGTGGGTTTTTGGTGGAAATGACACACCACCAGCAGCATGTTGTCCACGAGAGGGGGAGGGGGGGGGGTTGGGGGGGGGTGCAACAGAAGAGGACAAGTTGTTCTTCTATTGGTATGTTCTCCGGCTTTATAGTGTTTTAAAGAATGTTCGTTCAAGTTCATATAATAACGTAGCATTTTGTTTCCAAAGTGTAGTAAATGTTTGTTGTCTCACAGCAGGGTGATCGCACTACAAGGCTGCAATTTTTATTCGCCCATCAAGTGGGCTCTTGGTGGAAATGACACACCACCAGCAGCATGTTGTCCACGAGAGGGGGGGGGGGTTGGGGGGGGGGGGGTGCGAACAGAAGAGGACAAGTTGTTCTTCAATTGGTATGTTCTCCGTCTTTATAGTGTTTTAAAGAATGTTCGTTCAAGTTCATATAATAACGTAGCATTTTGTTTCCAATGTGTAGTAAATGTTTGTTGTCTCACAGCAGGGTGATCGCGCTACAAGGCTGCAATTTTTATTTGCCCATCAAGTGGGCTTTTGGTGGAAATGACACACCACCAGCAGCATGTTGTCCACGAGAGGGGGGGGGGGGGTTGGGGGGGGTGCGAACAGAAGAGGACAAGTTGTTCTTCTATTGGTATGTTCTCCGGCTTTATAGTGTTTTAAAGAATGATCGTTCAAGTACATATAATAACGTAGCATTTTGTTTCCAAAGTGTAGTAAATGTTTGTTGTCTCACAGCAGGGTGATCGCGCTACAAGGCTGCAATTTTTATTTGCCCATCAATTTGGCTTTTGATGGAAATGACACACCACCAGCAGCATGTTGTCCACGAGAGGGGGGGGTTGGGGGGGGGGGGGGGTTCGAACAGAGGAGGACAAGTTGTTCTTCTATTGGTATGTTCTACGGCTTTATAGTGTTATAAAGAATGTTCGTTCAAGTTCATATAATAACGTAGCATTTTGTTTCCAAAGTGTAGTAGATGTTTGTTGTCTCACAGCAGGGTGATCGCACTACAAGGCTGCAATTTTTATTTGCCCATCAAGTGGGCTTTTGGTGGAAATGACACACCACCAGCAGTATGTTGTCCACGAGAGGGGGGGGTTGGGGGAGGGGGGTGCGAACAGAAGAGGACAAGTTGTTCTTCTATTGGTATGTTCTCCGGCGTTATAGTGTTTTAAAGAATGTTCGTTCAAGTTCATATAATAACGTAGCATTTTGTTTCCAAAGTGTAGTAAATGTTGGTTGTCTCACAGCAGGGTGATCGCACTACAAGGCTGCATTTTTATTTGCCCATCAAGTTTGCTTTTGGTGGAAATGACACACCACCAGCAGCATGTTGTCCACGAGACGGGGGGGTTGGGGGGGGGGATGCGAACAGAAGAGGACAAGTTGATCATCTATTGGTATGTTCTCCGGCTTTATAGTGTTTTAAAGAATGATCGTTCAAGTTCATATAATAACGTAGCATTTTGTTTCCAAAGCCTAGTAAATGTTTGTTTTCTCACAGCAGGGTGATCGCACTACAAGGCTGCTATTTTCATTTGCCCATCAAGTGGGCTTTTGGTTGAAATAACACACAACCAACAGCATGTTGTCCATGAGAGTTGGTGCGGGGAGGGGGGGGCGGAAGCGGACATGTTGTTCTTCTATTGGTATGTGCTCAGGCTTAATAGTGTTTTAAAGAATGTTCGTTCAAGTTCATATAATAACGTAGCATTTTGTTTCCAAAGCGTAGTAAATGTTTGTTGTCTCACAGCAGGGTGATCGCACTACAAGGCTGCAATTTTTATTTGCCCATCAAGTGGGCTTTTGGTGTAAATGACACACCAATAGCAGCATGTTGTCCACGAGAGGGGTGGTTGGTGGGGCGGGGGGGGTGCGAACAGAAGAGGACAAGTTGTTCTTCTATTGGTATGTTCTCCGGCTTTATAGTGTTTTTAAGAATGTTCGTTCAAGTTCATATAATAACGTAACATTTTGTTTCCAAAGTGTAGTAAATGTTTGTTGTCTCACTGTCTCACAGCAGGGTGATCGCACTAGAAGGCTGCAATTTTTATTTGCCCATCAAGTGGGCTTTTGGTGGAAGTGACACACCACCAGCAGCATGTTGTCCACGAGAGGGGGGTGTTGGGGGGGGGGGGGGGGTGCGAACAGAAGAGGACAAGTTGTTCTTCAATTGGTATGTTCTCCGGCTTTATAGTGTTTTAAAGAATGTTCGTTCAAGTTCATATAATAACGTAGCATTTTGTTTCCAAAGTGTAGTAAATGTTTGTTGTCTCACAGCAGGGTGATCGCGCTACAAGGCTGCAATTTTTATTTGCCCATCAAGTGGGCTTTTGGTGGAAATGACACACCACCAGCAGCAAGTTGTCCACGAGAGGGGGGGTTGGGGGGGGGGGGTGCGAACAGAAGAGGACAAGTTGTTCTTCTATTGGTATGTTCTCCGGCTTTATAGTGTTTTAAAGAATGATCGTTCAAGTACATATAATAACGTAGCATTTTGTTTCCAAAGTGTAGTAAATGTTTGTTGTCTCACAGCAGGGTGATCGCGCTACAAGGCAGCAATTTTTATTTGCCCATCAAGTTGGCTTTTGATGGAAATGACACACCACCAGCAGCATGTTGTCCACGAGAGGGGGGGGTGTTGGGGGGGGGGGGGTGCGAACAGAAGAGGACAAGTTGTTCTTCTATTGGTATGTTCTCCGTTTTTATAGTGTTTTAAAGAATGTTCATTCAAGATCATATAATAACGTAGCATTTTGTTTCCAAAGTGTAGTAAATGTTTGTTGTCTCACAGCAGGGTGATCGCACTACAAGGCTGCAATTTTTATTTGCCCATCAAGCGGGGTTTTGGTGGAAATGACACACCACCAGCATCATGTTGTCAACGAGAGGGGGGGATGGGAGGGGGGTGCGAACAGCAGAGGACAAGTTGTTGTTCTATTGGTATGTTCTCCGGCTTTATAGTGTTTTAAAGAATGCTCGTTCAAGTTCATATAACAACGTAGCATTTTGTTTCCAAAGTGTAGTAAATGTTTGTTGTCTCACAGCAGAGTGATCGCGCTACAAGGCTGCAATTTTTATTTGCCCATCAAGTGGGCTTTTGGTGGAAATGACACACCACCAGCAGCATGTTGTCCACGAGAAGGGCGGGTTGGGGGGGGGGGGGGGCGTGCGAAAAGAAGAGTACAAGTTGTTCTTCTATTGGTATGTTCTCCGGCTTTATAGTGTTTTAAAGAATGATCGTTCTAGTTCATATAATAACGTAGCATTTTGTTTCCAAAGTGTAGTAAATGTTTGTTGTCTCACAGCAGGGTGATCGCACTACAAGGCTGCAATTTTTATTTGGCCATCAAGAGGGCTTTTGGTGGAAATGACACACCACCAGCAGCATTTTGTCCACGAGAGGGGGGGGGGGGGGTTGGGGGGGGTGCGAACAGAAGAGGACAAGTTGTTCTTCTATTGGTATGTTCTCCGGCTTTATAGTGTTTTAAAGAATGTTCGTTCAAGTTCATATAATAACGTAGCATTTTGTTTCCAAAGTGTAGTAAATGTTTGTTGTCTCACAGCAGGGTGATCGCACTACAAGGCTGCAATTTTTATTTGCCCATCAAGTGGGTTCTTGGTGGAAATGACACACCACCAGCAGCATGTTGTCCACGAGAACGGGGGGGGGTTGGGGGGGGGGGGGGTGTTCGAACAGAGGAGGACAAGGTTTTCTTCTATTGGTATGTTCTCCGGCTTTATAGTGTTTTAAAGAATGTTCGTTCAAGATCATATAATAACGTAGCATTTTGTTTCCAAAGTGTAGTAAATGTTTGTTGTCTCACAGCAGGGTGATCGCACTACAAGGCTGCAATTTTTATTTGCCCATCAAGGGGGGTTTTGGTGGAAATGACACACCACCAGCAGCATGTTGTCCATGAGAGAGGGGGATGGGAGGGGGGTGCGAACTGATGAGAACAAGTTGTTTTTCTATTGGTATGTACTCAGGCTTTATAGTGTTTTAAAGAATGTTCGTTCAAGTTCATATAATAACGTAGCATTTTATTTCCAAAGTGTAGTAAATGTTTAATGTCTCACAGCAGGGTGATCGCACTACAAGGCTGCAATTTTTATTTGCCCATCAAGTGGGCTTTTGGTGGAAATAACACACCACCAGCAGCATGTTGTCCACGAGAGGGGGGGCTGGGGGGGGGTGCGAACAGAAGAGGACAAGTTGTTCTTCTATTGGTATGTTCTCCGGCTTTATAGTGTTTTAAGGAATGTTCGTTCAAGTTCATATAATAACGCAGCATTTAGTTTACAAAGTGTAGTAAATGTTTGTTGTCTCACAGCAGGACGATCGCACTACAAGGCTGCTATTTTTATTTGCCCATCAAGTGGGCTTTTGGTGGAATTAACACACAACCAGCAGCATAGTTTCCATGAGAGATGGTGGGGAGGGGGGCTGGAAGGGGGCAAGTTGTTCTTTTATTGGTATGTACTGAGGCTTTATAGTGTTTTAAAGAATGTTCGTTCAAGTTCATATAATATCGTAGCATTTTGTTTCCAAAGTGTAGTAAATGTTTGTTGTCTCACAGCAGGGTGATCGCGCTACAAGGCTGCAATTTTTATTTGCCCATCAAGTGGGCCTTTGTTGGAAATGACACACCACCACCAGCATGTTGTCCACGAGAGTGGGGGGGGAGGGGGTTGGAGGGGGGGGGGGTGCGAACAGAAGAGGACAAGTTGTTCTTCTATTGGTATGTTCTCCGGCTTTATAGTGTTTTAAAGAATGCTCTTTCAAATTCATGTAATAACGTAGCATTTTGTTTCCAAAGTGTAGCAAATGTTAGTTGTCACACAGCAGGGTGATCGCACTACAAGGCTGCAATTTTTATTTGCCCATCAAGTGGGCTTTTCGTGGAAATGACACACCACCAGCAGCATGTTGTTCATGAGAGGGGGGAGTTGCGGGAGGGGGGGGGGGGGTGCGAACAGAAGAGTACAAGTTGTTCTTCTATTGGTATGTTCTCCTGCTTTATAGTGTTTTAAAGAATGTTCGTTCAAGTTCATATAATAACGTAGCATTTTATTTCCAAAGTGTAGTAAATGCTTGATGTCTCAGAGCAGGGTGATCGCACTACAAGGCTGCAATTTTTATTTGCCCATCAAGTGGGCTTCTGGTGGAAATGACACACCACCACCAGCATGTTGTCCACGAGAGGGCGGGGTTTCGGGGAGGGGGGGGGGGGGCGAACAGAAGAGGACAAGTTGTTATTCTATTGGTATGTTCTACGGCTTTATAGTGTTTTAAAGAATGTTCGTTCAAGTTCATATAATAACGTAGCATTTTGTTTCCAAAGTGTAGTAAATGTTTGTTGTCTCACAGCAGGGTGATCGCACTACAAGGCTGCATTTTTATTTGCCCATCAAGTGGGCTTTTGGTGGAAATGACACACCACCAGCAGCATGTTGTCCACGAGACGGGGGGGTTGGGGGGGGGATGCGAACAGAAGAGGTCAAGTTGATCATCTATTGGTATGTTCTCCGGCTTTATAGTGTTTTAAAGAATGTTCGTTCAAGTTCATATAATAACGTAGCATTTTGTTTCCAAAGCGTAGTAAATGTTTGTTTTCTCACAGCAGGGTGATCGCACTACAAGGCTGCAATTTTTATTTGCCCATCAAGTGGGCTTTTGGTGGAAATGACACACCGCCAGCAGCATGTTGTCCACGAGAGGGGGGGGGTTGGGAGGGGGGGGTGCGAACAAAAGAGGACAAGTTGTTCTTCTATTGCTATATTCTCCGGCTTTATAGTGTTTTAAAGAATGCTCGTTCAAGTTCATATAATAACATAGCATTTTGTTTCCAAAGTGTAGTAAATGTTTGTTGTCTCACAGCAGGGTGATCGCACTACAAGGCTGCAATTTTTATTTGCCCATCAAGTGGGCTTTTGGTGGAAATGACACACCACCAGCAGCATGTTGTCCACGAGAAGGGGGGGGTTGGGGGGGGGGGGGCGTGCGAACAGAAGAGGACAAGTTGATCATCTATTGGTATGTTCTCCGGCTTTATAGTGTTTTAAAGAATGTTCGTTCAAATTCATATAATAACGTAGCATTTTGTTTCCAAAGCGTAGTAAATGTTTGTTTTCTCACAGCAGGGTGATCGCACTACAAGGCTGCTATTTTTATTTGCCCATCAAGTGGGCTTTTGGTGGAATTAACACACAACCAGCAGCATAGTGTCCATAAGGGATTGTGGGGAGGGGGGGCTGGAAGAGGGCAAGTTGTTCTTCTATTGGTATGTACTCAGGCTTTATAGTGTTTTAAAGAATGTTTGTTCAAGTTCATATAATAACGTAGCATTTTGTTTCCAAAGTGTAGTAAATGTTTGTTGTCTCACAGCAGGGTGATCGCGCTACAAGGCTGCAATTTTTATTTGCCCATCAAGTGGGCTTTTGTTGGAAATGACACACCACCAGCAGCATGTTGTTCACGAGAGGGGGGAGTTGCGGGGGGAGGGGGGGGGGGGGGTGCGAACAGAGGAGTACAAGTTGTTCTTCTATTTTATGTTCTCCGGCTTTATAGTGTCTTAAAGAATGTTCGTTCAAGTTCATATAATAACGTAGCATTTTATTTCCAAAGTGTAGTAAATGTTTGATGTCTCACAGCAGGGTGATCGCACTACAAGGCTGCAATTTTTATTTGCCCATCAAGTGGGCTTTTGGTGGAAATGACACACCACCAGCAGTATGTTGTCCACGAGAGGGGGGGGGGGTTAGGGGGGGGGGGTGCGAACAGAAGAGGACAAGTTGTTCTTCTATTGGTATGTTCTCCAGGTTTATAGTGTTTTAAAGAATGTTCATTCAAGTTCATATAATAACGTAGCATTTTGTTTCCAAAGTGTAGTAAATGTTTGTTGTCTCACAGCAGGGTGATCGCACTACAAGGCTGCAATTTTTTTTTGCCCATCAAGTGGGCTTTTGGTGGAAATGACACACCACCAGCAGCATGTTGTCCACGAGAGGGGGGGGGTTGGGGGGGGTGCGAACAGAAGAGGACAAGTTGTTCTTCTATTGGTATGTTCTCCGGCTTAATTGTGTTTTAAAGAATGTTCGTTCAAGTTAATATAATAACGTAGCATTTTGTTTCCAAAGTGTAGTAAATGTTTGTTGTCTCACAGCAGGGTGATCGCACTACAAGGCTGCAATTTTTATTTGCCCATCAAGTGGGCTTTTGGTGGAAATGACACACCACCAGCAGTATGTTATCCACGAGAGGGGAGGGGTTGGGGGGGGGGGGGTGCGAACAGAAGAGGACAAGTTGTTCTTTTATTGGTATGTTCTCCGGCTTTATAGTGTTTTAAAGAATGTTCGTTCAAGTTCATATAATAACGTAGCATTTTGTTTCCAAAGTGTAGTAAATGTTTGTTGTCTCACAGCAGGGTGATCGCACTACAAGGCTGCAATTTTTATTTGCCCATCAAGTGGGCTTTTGGTGGAAATGACACACCACCAGCAGCATGTTGTCCACGAGAGGGAAGGGGGGGGGGGGCGGCGAACGGATGTGGACAAGTTGTTCTTCAATTGGTATGTACTCAGGTTTTATAGTGTTTTAAAGATTGTTCGTTCAAGTTCATATACGAACGTAGCATTTTATTTCCAAAGTGTAGTGAGTCTTTGTTTTCTCACAGCAGGGTGATCGCATTACAAGGCTGCAATTTTTATTTGCCCATGAAGTGGGCTTTTGGTGGAAATGACACACCACCAGCAGCATGTTTTCCATGAGCCGGGGTGGGGGGAGGGGGGCAAGCGGAAAAGGACAAGTTGTTCTTCTATTGGTATGTACTCAGGCTTTATAGTGTTCTAAAGAATGTTCGTTCAAGTGCATATAAGAATGTAGCATTTCATTTCTAAAGTGTAGTAAATCTTTGTTTTCTCACAGCAGGGTGATCGCATCACAATGCCGCAATCTTTTTTTGGCCATCAAGTGGGCTTTTGGTGAAATTGACACACCACCAGCAGCATGTTGTCCAAAAGAGGGTGCGTGGGGGTGGGAGGGGGGGGGGGTGGGAGAGGGCGAGCAGAAGAGGACAAGTTGTTCTTCTATTGGTATGTACTCAAGCTTTATAGTGTTTTAAAGAATGTTCGATCAAGTTCATATAAGAATGTAGCATTTTATTTCCAAAGTGTAGTAAATCTTTGTTTCCTCACAACAGGGTGATCGCACTACAAGGCTGCAATTTTTATTTGCCCGTCAAGTGGGCTTTTGTTGGAAATGACACACCACCAGCAGCACGTAGTCAACGAGAGAGGGGGGAGGGGGGCGAGTGGAAGAGGACAAGTTGTTCTTCTATCGGTATGTTCTCACGCTTTATAGTGTTTTAAAGAATGTTGTTTCAAGTCCATATAAGAACATAGCATTTTATTTCCAAAGTGTAGTAAATCTCTTTTTTCTCACAGCAGGGTGATCGCATTACAAGGCTGAAATTTTTGTTTGCCCATCAAGTGGGCTTTTGGTGGAAATGACACACCTACAGCAGCATGTTGTCCATGAGAAAGGGGGGAGGGAGACGAGTGGAAGAGGACAAGTTTTTCTTCTATTGGTATGTACTCAGGCTTTATGCTGTTTTAAAGATTGTTCGTTCAAGTTCATATATGAACGTAGCATTTTATTTCCAAAGAGTAGTAAATCTCTTTTTTTCTCACAGCAGGGTGATCGCAGTACAAGGCTGCAATTTTTATTTCCCCATGAAGTGGGCTTTTGGTGGATATGACACACCACCAGCAGCATGTTGTTCACGAGAGAGGGGGGAGGGAGGCGAGTGGAAGAGGACAAGTTTTTCTTCTATTGGTATGTACTTAGGCTTTATACTGTTTTAAAGATTGTTCGTTCAAGTTCATATATGAACGTAGCATTTAATTTCCAAAGTGTAGTAAATCTTTTTTTTCCTCACAGCAGGGTGATCGAATTACAAGGCTGCAATTTTTGTTTGCCCAACAAGTGGTCTTTTGGTGGAAATGACACACCACCAGCAGCATGTTGTCCACGAGAGGGTGGGTGGGGGAGGGGGGAGGCGAGCGGAAGAGGACAAGTTTTTCTTCTATTGGTATGTACTCAGGCCTTATAGTGTTTTAAAGATTGTTCGTTCAAGTTCATATAAGAACGTAGCATTTTATTTCCAAAGTGTAGTAAATCTTTGTTTTCTCACAGCAGGGTGATCGCACTACAAGTCTGCAATTTTTATATGCCCATCAAGTGGGCTTTTGGTGGAAATGACACACCACCAGCAGCATGATGTCCACGAGGGGGGGGAGGAAGGGGAAGAGGACAAGTTGTTAATCTCTTGGTATGCACCCACGCTTTATAGTGTATTAAAGTTTGTTGAAACAAGTTCATACAAGAACGTAGCATTTTATTTCCAAAGTGTAGGAAATCTTTGTTCTCTCACAGCAGGGTGTTTGCATTACAAGGCTACTATTTTTATTTGCCCATCAACTGGGCTTTTGGTGGAAATGACACACCAGCAGCAGCATGATGTCCACGAGAGGGGGGAGGAAGGGGAAGAGGACATGTTGTTAATCTATTGGTATGTACCCACGCTTTACAGTGTATTAAAGTCTGTTGAAACAAGTTCGTATAAGAACTTTGCATTTTATTTCCAAAGTGTAGTAAATATTTGTTTTCTCAGAGCAGGGGTTTCGCATTGCAAGGCTGTAATTTTTATTTGCCCATCAACTGCGCTTTTGGTGGAAATGACACACCACCAGCAGCATGATGTCCATGGGAGTGAAGGGGGGGGGGGGGGGAAGAGGACAACTTGTTTTTCTTTCGGTATGTAGTCACACTTTATAGTGTTTTAAAGATTGTTCGTACAAGATCATATAAGAACGTAGCTTTTTATTTCCAAAGTGTAGTAAATCTTTGATTTCGCACAGCAGGTTGTTCGCAATACAAGGTGGTAATTTTTATTTGTCCATCAAATCAGGTTGTGGAAAGGGGCTAAGGTCCATTACTGTTAGTTATACAAGGACACACACAACTTTATTCCTCAAACCAATGCACAGTTTTCTCTTTAAAACAACAAAGATTAATTCACGGCTGAGGGCCCAAGTAACCTCTCCAGAATAAGTTTAAATGATTGCTTTTAAAACACCAGGATTTAAAGTAATCGTTGAAGGCCTTACTTAAGCAAAATTACAATATCTTTTCGGCTAAAGGCTGAGATAATATTTCAGATCAGCTAAGGAAATTCTTGAAAGGCTAAGCATTAACAAATCCTGGCTAAATGCCATATTAAGGAAAATTCAAGTTAATTCTTTGGAAGGCCCAATAAAAAAAATTTCTATACATAATAAAAGAGAGGCTTTAAGGCAAGCTTTTACACGGTACAACAGAAAAACATCTTAAGAGAACTTGACATTTGACTCTCCATCCAAGATAGCATGCTGCGTCCCTTGATACCCCATATGATCGTACTTTTGACAAGAAGCATAGGAGCGATTCTAGAAGTCGGTCAAGGGAGGGGCTAATGGTGGTGGTGGTGGTGGTGGGGACTGGAATATCGCTTAACAAAAGGAGAGTTTGGGTTCTCTACTGACAAACTGGTAAAATTTAGTGTTGCTTAAAGTAGTTTTTGGTAAATGTTTTAGAGTTCAGGGTAAAAAAAACGTGTTTTAGTAAATAATAAGACGCCTATTTTAAGTTAAATGATATTTATTGGTTTCGATAGTAAGCTATTTTTCACACTTATTCTTTTGTTAAAATGTGTTTGAAATACTTTGCAACCTATATAGCTACATAATTATTAAAGAAAATGATTGAATCTGTTGGAGTAATATATTCGCTGATTTCTGAAGTCATTTTATCCAGCGTGATATCATACACCATGGGGAGGGGGACTATAGCCTCCATAGCCCCCCCCCCCCCTCCCCCACTGCCACCGCCCCTGTGCGGTACTGAGCCAAATGCTTTTCGGAAACCAAGAAATACTGCATCTACCAGGTCGCCTTGATCCAAAGATTTCAGTATGTCATGTGAGAAAAGTGCGAGTTGTTTCACATGATCGATGTTTTCGAAACCCATGCTGGTTGGCATTGAGGACATCATTCTGTTCGAGATACCTCATTATGTTTGAGCTCAGAATATGTTTTAAGATTCTACAACAAATCGATGTCAAGGTTATGCGGTAGTTTTGTGGATCGCTTCAACTACCCTTCTTGTAGATGGGTGTGACCCGTGCCTTTTTCCAAGAACTGGGCACGGTGTTTTGTTCAGGTGATCTATAACATATTATAGTTAGCGTGGAGTCTGACAGGGTTTTCATTGGTGCTCGGAGATTTGTTCAATTTCAACGATTTCAACTGTTTCTGAACATCACTGAGACTAATGCTTATTTCATCCATCGTTTCAGTGGTATGAGGATTAAATTAGAGCAATTATTCTGGGTTTTCCTCTGTAAAGGAACATTTGAAATCGGAGTTAAGCATTTCAGCTTTTGCTTTGTTACCCTCAATATCAGTTCCTGTGTCATTGACTAGGGACTGGACACTAACTTTGGTGCCACTAACAGCCTTTAGATATGACCAGAACTACTTTGGATTTTGTGAAATGTCATTTCAATATTCTGGTATGGTATTCATTGAGTGAGATTCTCATAGTGAGAAATTGGAATTGTGTCATTCGGAAATCTCAAAGAACCGCTGAAGACATAATGAAAAAGAGACAGATCGAAAGTAAGAATATGAAAAACATGAAAAAAAGAAAGAAAAACGGGTCATTGCAGCGGACTCTCTTGCAGAGGATCTGTGTTCAATTCTCAGTACTCTGCTTCCACGAAATTTTTACTCGGTGAGAGGACTGGAACGAGTTGCACCCACCACTTGATACCAACTGAGGAACTACTTGAGTGAGTAGTAGCGGCTCCCATGTCTAAAAAAAGTAGTCTACAACAGTCATGAGAGCCGTGTAATGACCCCATTTTCCTTCATACCGCATCCGGGGGGGAGGTGGCAACTAACCTCTCTCGTTGGCCTATTACGGCATCTGAATGACGTGACATGGCCAGTGTCTGATACAGAAAAACCTCAAGAAGGGGGCGCTAAAGATATCTTCAGCTACCTTTACTTTTACCGTAATGAAAAATAATCAAGTCACGTGCAAAGTTTAATTCTCGAATAAACAGTCTATTCACACTAAAAATCCAACACTAGTAGACTTAGCACTAAAACACACGATCACACCCCGCGTATTTAGAATATCACTAAGCACAACACTGATTGAAGTCCATGGTAATAGCCAGTAATCGCAGTTGTTCACTTTTATCACTTCCAAGTTATCGCAACGATTGTAGCTTTCAAACTGACTACCTGGCAGCGACACTATATGTGGCTCTGATTGTTTAGAGAACATTCACTGCCAGAATGTCTGCTTCCAGACTTTTATGTAGTGTGAACAGAAATACCTACTGTGAAACCGACAAGCCAATATGTAGATTACGACACAACGCATAATATAAGGGCGAGTTTCCAATTATGACTCGTATTACGAGTTAGGTATTGGAAACTATTGTTACATTATTAGTGAAAATATTGTTAACGAGTCTCTATGAATTACTATTATTAATACTTCAAAATCAACTGATCACTCTCACTCTTGAGTAATCTTCACACTTGCACTCGCTACAACTAGGACTTTTTGCTTATTCATTCTTGTCTTAATATTTCTCCTTCTGAATGTAAACTACCTTCCTATTCGGCGAATAGTCCGTATTTACAACGCTACGTATCGAAAAGTTCTCTGTAGCAGAAAACAGTAGCATTTTTGCGACATATCTCGAACAACGTATGGAGGTCACTTTAATGGCCGCGACTTTTCTCGTAGGTATGTGTTAGCTCTGCCAGACAGAAATGTATAAAATACGTTGTCGCGTAAGCACGTACTACGTAGGAAAGTACAGCTACTCGCTTCAGTCGAGTCGACTGGCGAAAGAAACGAACTAGTAGCGTGCTTGTGAGTGGCGGGGGCGGCGCGGGTGGCAATGTGTGCGACCCTGCAGGGGGGGGGGGAACAATCATATTCTACTCTTTGATGTGTTATATATAATATATAAGAGAACCACTTGTATGAACATCAAGAGTTCAGATGGAAACCCAGTTCTAAGCAAAGAAGGGAAAGCAGAAAGGTGGAAGGAGTATATAGAGCGTCTATACAAGGGCGATGTACTTGAGGACAATATTATGGAAATGAAAGAGGATGTAGATGAAGATGAAATGGGAGATACGATACTGCGTGAAGAGTTTGACAGAGCACTGAAAGACCCGAGTCGAAACGAGGCCCCGGGAGTAGACAACATTCCATTAGAACTACTGACAGTGTTGGGAGAGCCAGTCCTGACAAAACTCTACCATCTGGTGAGCAAGATGTATGAAACAGGCGAAATACCCTCAGACTTCAAGAAGAATATAATAATTCCAATCCCAAAGAAAGCAGGTGTTGACAGATGTGAAAATTACCGAACAATCTGTTTAATAAGCCACAGCTGCAAAATACTAACACGAATTCTTTATAGACGAATGGAAAAACTAGTAGAAGCCGACCTCAGGGAAGATCAGTTTGGATTCCGTAGAAATACTGGAACACGTGAGGCAATACTGACCTTACGACTTATCTTAGAAGAAAGATTAAGGAAAGGCAAACCTACGTTTCTAGCATTTGTAGACTTCGAGAAAGCTTTTCACAAAGTTGATTGGAATGCTCTCCTTCAAATTATAAATGTGGCAGGGGTAAAATACTGGGAGCGAAAGGCTATTTACAATTTGTACAGAAACCACATGGCCGTTATAAGAGTCGAGGGACATGAAAGGGAAGCAGTGGTTGGGAAGGGATTAAGACAGGGTTGAAGCCTCTCGCCGGTGTTATTCAATCTGTATATTGAGCAAGCAGTAAAGGAAACAAAAGAAAAATTCGGAGTAGGTATTAAAATCCATGGAGAAGAAATAAAAACTTTGAGGTTCGCCGATGACATTGTAATTCTGTCAGAGACAGCAAAGGACTTGGAAGAGCAGTTGAACGGAATAGACAGGGTCTTGAAGGGAGGATATAAGATGAACATCAACAAAACCATAACGAAGATAATGGAATGTAGTAGAATTAAGTCGGGTGATGTTGAGGGTATTAGATTAGGAAATGAGACACTTAAAATAGTAAGGGAGTTTTGCTATTTGGGGAGCAAAATAACTGAGGATGGTCGAAGTAGAGAGGATATAAAATGTAGACTGGCAATGGCAAGGAAAGCGTTTCTGAAGAAGAGAAATTTGTTAACTTGGAGTATAGATTTAAGTGTCAGGAAGCCATTTCTGAAAGTATTTGCATGGAGTGTAGCCATGTATGGAAGTGAAACATGGACGGTAAATAGTTTGGACAAGAAGAGAATAGAAGCTTTCGAAATGTGGTGCTACAGAAGAATGCTGAAGATTAGATAGGTAGATCACATAACTAATGAGGAAGTATTGAATAGGATTGGGGAGAAGAGAAGCTTGTGGCACAACTTGACCAGTAGAAGGGATCGGTTGGTAGGACATGTTCTGAGGCATCAAGAGATCACCAATTTAGTATTGGAGGGCAGTGTGGAGGGTAAAAATCGTAGGGGGAGACCAAGAGATGAATACACTAAGCAGATTCAGAAGGATGTAGGTTGCAGTAGGTACTGGGAGATGAAGAAGCTTGCACAGGATAGAGTAGCATGGAGAGCTGCATCAAACCAGTCTCAGGACTGAAGACCACAACAACAACAACAATGTATGGTAGTTTATGTTTTCTCTTTGATCTTTGCTATGTAACATTGCTGAATAAATAGTCTCTAAAAATGTGTGTTCCTGGCAATATGGTGTATTGTGTATTTGATTAAAAGGTCAACTTTATAATCTCACAGAGGACTAATTAGAGTCAGTATCTAATAGGTTATGGGCCCAGGAGGGATTAGTGAACTTTGCATACCAAAGAAATAAACTGATAAATCAAGGTTACATAATTTTCGCGTGTGTTCATCGCGTTGCTATCGTATTTTCTTTTTGCAGAGAAACTTTCAAGATTTATTTATTTAATTATCTGAACGTATTGAAGATGGCTTTGGGTGGACAATCACTGTTTAATTTTGAAAAGTTGACCGGTATGACAAACTACAATGACTGGAAATTCACGATGGAAATGTACCTGAAACATGAGGGACTAAGGGACACAATTGCTGGCACTGACGAAGATGAGAAGAATGTACAGAAAGCATTATCAAAATTATGTTTTCTGTAAATTCAACTGTGTATCCAAATCTTCGTGGAGCAACGACTGCTAAAGAAGCATGGCCAAATTTACAATCTGCATTTGAAGATAACAGTTTGTCTAGTTATATTGGGCTGTTACAATGCTTGATGAATGTACGATTGGCTTCTGAGAAAAATATGGAGGCGTATTTGTCGAAAATTATGTCACTTGCTCAACAAATTCGAAGCATTTGTAAGGAATTGGGCGATGATTTCGTAGTTGCAATTATGCTTGGTGGACTTCCAGCAGATTTCCAACCCTTGATTATGGCAATTGAGAATTCGGCTCGCATTCGGGAGGACGACGGTTCAATCCCGTCTCCGGCCATCCTGATTTAGGTTTTCCGTGATTTCCCTAAATCGTTTCAGGCAAATGCAGGGATGGTTCCTTTGAAAGGGCACGGCCGATTTCCTTCCCTAAGCCGAGCTTGCGCTCCGTCTCTAACGACCTCGTTGTCGACGGGACGTTAAACACCACTAACCCAACCTGAGAATTCGGGCGTCAAGATTACTAGTGATTTAGTAAGTCAGCGATTAATTCAAGAATCAACGAAACGTCAGTTTGCATCCACAAATGACACCACAGATTCGGCGCTGGTAGCTAGTAAGCAGGACAGTAAACACCAGAAGAGAAATATCCAACGTGATGTGTGAAATATCAAGCCTTTTAAGTGTTATAAATGCCAGAAACCTGGTCATAAGGGGAATGAGTGTAGAGCAAAGAAGAAACCAAATAAATTTTCAAATTCTGCGAATGCAGTGAGTACTGAAAACGAAACTGTGTTAATGGCTTTAACTGCATATTCGCGTCATAGTGACGGCTGGTTTGTGGATTCCGGGTGTTCACGACACATGACGAATCAGAGAGCCTCGTTCAACACTTTCCAATCGCCCACAGCTGCTAAAGTGACAGTAGCAGGTAACAGCAATCTTCAGGCTATTGGAGAAGGCGATGTTCATCTTCGAGTTACTTGTGACGACAAGAATAAACAGATAACTGCTACTGATGTTGCGTATGTTCCAAGCCTTGCTTACAACCTACTGTCGGTTAGTCAGATGACAAGACGTGGATTGTGTGTATTGTTTGACAATGTGCAGTCCGGTGTATACAATAAAAGTGATGTAATTGTTTCTGGAACACCAGTAGCAGCTGCAACTCAAATGAATGGTACGTATCGATTAGGTGAAGTGCATCATTACGAAAATGTTGTAGAAATTGACAGTTATGACCTGTGGCGTCGAAGATTGGGACATTTGAATCGTGTAAGCATGCATTTATTAAAAGAAAAAATGGCTGATGGACTGAACTGGTCGAACGTCAATTTAGATCCGTGAATTCCCTGCATAAAAGGTAAACAGTTTCGACCTTTTGTTAAAACATCAGGTAGAAGAGCAAAAGATCTACTTCACATTGTGCATTCTGCTGTTTGTGGACCAAAGAGCATGGCTTCGTGGGGAGGATCACGACATCTTCTCACATTTACAGATGATCTGTCAAGAAAATCTTTGGGTTATATGATAAAATCAACAACAGAAGTCTGTGGCACATTCATCGAATTCAAAGCACGAGTAGGAACTGGTCGAAAAATCAAAATACTTCGAACAGACAACGGAAAAGAATTCGTCAATTTGCGCATGAAGTTATTTTTACAGACGAATGGAATTAAACTTGAAACAACAACTCCTTACACGCCAGAACAGAATGGTGTTGCAGAGTGATTGAATGCCTGTGTGTGTGTGTGTGTGTGTGTGTGTGTGTGCAGTTCAATTCCATCAATCATTCTTCCCGCACTCCATAAGTGAATGGAACGGGAAGAAACCCTTATAACTCGTACAATGGGATGTACCGTCTGCCAGGCACCTTACTGTAGTTTGTACAGATGTGGATGTACAATAAACCGAGCGTCAATTAAATTATTAATCTCCGTTGTCAGAAATGTTTGACTGCTTTTTCTCTCCTCTCGTAGCAATTTCAGCTGTGCTTTTAAGCATACTGCAAAGTTGCGTATTTCGTTGTGGTACAAGAAACCAGTAAGACTCCATAAAAGCGGCTCCCAGTTCTCGTTAGTACGCGAGTGCCCAGCTACGAGTTAACAGGTGTAGAACCGCACTTTGCCTGCTGACGTGTGCGCCGCAGCCTGTCGTAGGTTTCGGCAGAGGACAGCAGGTCGGTTGGGTGACATGGCGGTGTTTACAAACCCTAATGTCGAAGTTTCGCTAAGTCCCAACCAGCCACAAACTTTGTCGCATGTCCTGTGTTGACGAGATCACGTGCCCGGATAACAGGTTCTGTAGCAGGCAGTGTCGCCCGGGCATTCGTGCGCGCGTTGTTACGAACTGTAAACTTGCTCCAACCCATATTTAGCAAGTCAGTTTTGAAAGTGCTGTGTGGTTGATATGTGAGAATGGTTTTAGAAAACATCGTAGCAGATCTTTTGAATCGTTTTCTCGGAGACTATGTCGAAAATTTGGACCAATCTCAGTTGCAAATTGGAATATTTGGAGGTGAGTATAGTGATATTGGGTGCGTCGTAGTTCTGTTGCGTACCGCTATACAATTCCCATATGGTACGGTATGTAATGTGTTGTAATCCCCTACATGTTATTCAATACTTTGTTAGGTGATGTTGTCTTGCAAGATTTAATTTTAAAACCAAGTGCACGCAGTGAGTTAAATTTGCCGGTGAAAACTGTGTATGGGCATTTAGGTAAGTTACCTCTTTCAAGTTTTTAAGTGATATCGGTTCTGGCTGTGATTCATATTTTATAGAAGCAGCCTTCATTGGTTCGTACTACCAGCTTTTGTAAAGTTAACTTAAGTCTTTCCACATTCCTTCAGGTGGAATTTGTGGAAACAAGATATTCGTGAATGCTTAACTGAATGAATGACCAGTATAGTTAGTAGTTGTGGAGGACTCCCCTCCCCCATCAACTCTACTATATATTGCATGCCGCCAAGTCCAGTAACAGAACTCAAGAAATCCAATATTTGAGAAAGGCGTCTTACACATTATAAAACTTATATTGAAATTATATAAGTTTTCTTTAAGTTTAAAGTAAACTTTGTTGGCAGTAAATTCCATTATTTTTCGTGTATGTTGGGCACTCCACACGTATTTTTCGGTGACAAATTAAAAAATGGCGTTTTTCGACCTGTGTGACTTTCTTGTGGGTGTGCTATATATACGGTACAGAGGCGAAAGTGCCGAAAACCAGACCCGCAATTTCGTTTTTATTTAAAAAATAAAGTAGTAAAAATGAACTTTTAAAGGCACAAGATACTTACTTTATATCACCATTTATATTTTACGATTAAAAAAAATAATTAAAATTATTTTAAAAAACGTGAGAGTTCTGAAAATAACTGCTAAAATTGGAGACTTCAAAAAATAATCATAGTAGTACCAAATAAAATGTGAAATTGCTATCAAATAAGAGAACACAATCTAGTTTCAGATTAAGTGTAGTATAGCACCAATCAGAAGATTATAGAATTTCTGTCTCCTTTGCTGAAAACAAGAGCCCTGTAGTAGACATTCCTACAGGCTTTCTTTCTAAATGTGGGTCGACAGAAGCGTCCGATCTCGCGCGTCGGCTTTGACCCGTGACGTAAGGGTGTTGTGGTGTGTGACGTCATGACGGCGCGGAGTTTGGTTTGTGCGTGTAGCGTGTTTCTAGATGTCGTCGAGTCTTGTTGTGGTTTGTTGTGCCCTCTCGTGGTATGTTCAGTTTAACGATTTTGCGGTTTTCTGTGAAGGTTAATTTAGTGTTGTTCGCTGTACGGTGTGTGGTAATTTTAGTGAAATTGATCGGTTATTGTTCTTGTTCAGGAATGGATATGACTGATAAAATTAACAGTGCGCGTCTGAGGGAAATGATGGGGAACACTCCTTTGCAACTGATCAAGTTTTTCAAGCCTTTCGGTTTAATTGTCGAGGTTGTGAAATGCTCTGTTTGTGGCGAAGAAATGAATTAGGCTAAAGTTTCGGCGTCTCGGACCAGGGACGGTTATACACTCCTAGAAATGGAAAAAAGAACACATTGACACCGGTGTGTCAGACCCACCATACTTGCTCCGGACACTGCGAGAGGGCTGTACAAGCAATGATCACACGCACGGCACAGCGGACACACCAGGAACCGCGGTGTTGGCCGTCGAATGGCGCTAGCTGCGCAGCATTTGTGCACCGCCGCCGTCAGTGTCAGCCAGTTTGCCGTGGCATACGGAGCTCCATCGCAGTCTTTAACACTGGTAGCATGCCGCGACAGCGTGGACGTGAACCGTATGTGCAGTTGACGGACTTGGAGCGAGGGCGTACAGTGGGCATGCGGGAGGCCGGGTGGACGTACCGCCGAATTGCTCAACACGTGGGGCGTGAGGTCTCCACAGTACATCGATGTTGTCGCCAGTGGTCGGCGGAAGGTGCACGTGCCCGTCGACCTGGGACCGGACCGCAGCGACGCACGGATGCACGCCAAGACCGTAGGATCCTACGCAGTGCCGTAGGGGACCGCACCGCCACTTCCCAGCAAATTAGGGACACTGTTGCTCCTGGGGTATCGGCGAGGACCATTCGCAACCGTCTCCATGAAGCTGGGCTACGGTCCCGCACACCGTTAGGCCGTTTTCCGCTCACGCCCCAACATCGTGCAGCCCGCCTCCAGTGGTGTCGCGACAGGCGTGAATGGAGGGACGAATGGAGACGTGTCGTCTTCAGCGATGAGTGTCGCTTCTGCCTTGGTGCCAATGATGGTCGTATGCGTGTTTGGCGCCGTGCAGGTGAGCGCCACAATCAGGACTGCATACGACCGAGGCACACAGGGCCAACACCCGGCATCATGGTGTGGGGAGCGATCTCCTACACTGGCCGTACACCACTGGTGATCGTCGAGGGGACACTGAATAGTGCACGGTACATCCAAACCGTCATCGAACCCATCGTTCTACCATTCCTAGACCGGCAAGGGAACTTGCTGTTCCAACAGGACAATGCACGTCCGCATGTATCCCGTGCCACCCAACGTGCTCTAGAAGGTGTAAGTCAACTACCCTGGCCAGCAAGATCTCCGGATCTGTCCCCCATTGAGCATGTTTGGGACTGGATGAAGCGTCGTCTCACGCGGTCTGCACGTCCAGCACGAACGCTGGTCCAACTGAGGCGCCAGGTGGAAATGGCATGGCAAGCCGTTCCACAGGACTACATCCAGCATCTCTATGATCGTCTCCATGGGAGAATAGCAGCCTGCATTGCTGCGAAAGGTGGATATACACTGTACTAGTGCCGACATTGTGCATGCTCTGTTGCCTGTGTCTATGTGCCTGTGGTTCTGTCAGTGTGATCATGTGATGTATCTGACCCCAGGAATGTGTCAATAAAGTTTCCCCTTCCTGGGACAATGAATTCACGGTGTTCTTATTTCAATTTCCAGGAGTGTATGTGGCGCTGTCGAAAGGACGACATTTGGCGCCCCACACGGCGCGGTTCCTGGTTCGAGAAGTCTAGGTTGGGCATGCGCGAGATTGTACTGGTGACTTATTATTTTTGTTATAGGTCCCCACAAAGTTTTTGCGCGCGTGAGCCTGGTGTGAGTGAGATGAGTGTGCTTCATTGGTTTTCTTTTTGCCGTGAAGTGTTTTCAGAGTTCATTAAGTACAGGGGTAAGTACAGGTGTGTGTGAGTGCTTCTGTGTGATTGTCGAGGCCAACCTAGTTTGTAGCGCCGGAACTTTTTTGAGGTAAGTTTTTATTTTTTTTGTTTTGGGTGTGTTGGGGTCGAGGGAAGTGTTTTATTGCAATGTGTGGATGTGAATGTTGGTATTGGTATCGGGAGATGTTCTTGAGTTACATAGGTCAAGGGAAGTGTTTGATCCTAATTTATGGGATCGGGAGCTGCTGTTGAGCTATATAGGGTAAGGGAAGTGTCCGATCCCAGATGATATTGTGTTTAGTGGTATTTGGGGGTTTTGTGATGTCGGTTTTTTTTCGTCGTTTCGCGTTTTTTTATGGGGGCGGGTGTCTAAATTTGTTTATATTTAGTTTGTCCCCACCAAAAAACCCCCATTTCCGCTCTTGTCCCGTTAGTGTCATCAGGCTTTTTGTGGAACGTGTGTGTGTGTGTGTGTGTGTGTGTGTGTATGTGTGTGTGTGTGTGTGTGTGTGTGTGTGTGTGTGGCGAGGTGGGGGGGGGGGGGGGGGGGTGTTTCGATGTATTTGCGTCTTCATAATGTGTACCTAACGACTTTATATGCGCCATTTTGGAATCGTGGTTTATGGTAGTTTCCGCCATACTTGTGACGTCATGGGTCAAAGCAGACGGCCGGGATCGGACGCTTCCATATTTCCGAAACTTCCATAGCAAGGCAATACTAAATCAGCTCATCAAATTTTTACCCAAAATTGTAAGTCTACATGTTTTTGCTGCTTCCTCGGTTGTACTGTTTTTCATATTGGACAACTGTGTACCGAACATTTTCCAACCCATCTTTTTGTGTACTATAGCTTATCATTTTAGAAGGGACACTTTCTTTGATCTTCCTTCCTCGCTATTATCTTAGAATTCCGAGAGAATAACTGTGTGTGTACTAATATAGGGAGACTTTAAACAAAAAAGGTAACAGATCTGCTACAGGCAACTGAAAGGATTCCAGTTTACACAACTACAACCTATGTTTTGTTAACCAAATAAACTAACCAAACATCTAAAGGGATTGATCATAAACATTAAACTTGAATCTTACTATGTAACAACACAAAAATAAGTTGAAAGGTTTATCTGCCAATATCTTCGCAAAATAATGAAACATGAAATGCAATGCAAAATCTTTTCACATAGTAATTACATACATTAATTGCCAGCAGGAATTAATTTATATAAATGAGGCAAGAACAACATTTGAGCTGGACCGGCATTCGAAGTCCCCTGCATTCGAACTCGTGGTCTCCACCATACTAGGCAGATGCGCTGACCACTACGTCGGCCTCGACATCTAATGAGCTAGGACAGTGTACAGTGTGTTGTGTAAGTTGAGAATTTGTGCCTAACAATAAGTGATCCAGGTTAGTCCATGTGGGTGTGATGGCCACTGTGTCCAGGTGGCATAGTGGTCAGCATATCTGCCTAGTAAGCTGGAGGCCTGGGTTCGAATCTGTCTGGCACAAGTTTTCAACTTGCTCCATTGATATAAATCAATGTCCATTGACAACTAACGTCTTTAATTCCTTTGTGTCTTGATTCATAGTGGTTGCAGGATCAAAATGTCTTTTGGACATCTGCAAAATCTTTGTTGCCAAAACATGTAATGGTGAAAGTGGGCAACGTGTGCACTCCTTTAAATGGTGGTAGAAGCACAAGTTACTATCAACATTGATTCCTCCAGAGTGCAGGAGAATACATATCTAGGAGACCAAGGGTTCCACTTAAGCAGATGGGTGGGGGAGAGGAGGCATTTTTGATGACTTTACACTCTTTAGAATCGGAGAGCATTAACATACGGTGTGAACATAAACATTAGCCTGCACGATAGGTTGGCCTTTACCAGAATCTTAGAAATTCATGTTCATTGACCTCATCAACTAGCAACAAAATTATCACCATTGAACCTAACCTAGACCTCTAATTACATTGCATATTGGTCTGTCATCAGAAGCAAGATTTCAGGGGCAGTCCAGTATCACGCTCTGACCAAATATCTTTGTCAAAATGTTAAATCAGTTGTCTGCGTCTTCCTAAATTCCTCTATATGATAGTAGTGTTCCTAATATGTCACTTTTTCATGCATCTACATTTATTTATTAATTTATTTGAATTGCCATCCATTCCAGTCATGTAACGGCATAAAACAGACTGTAGGATGTTGTTTGTTTGTGTTGGTTGTTGTCCAGACTGGCACTATTCAGCTCTATCCTTTGCAAGTCTTCATCTCTGCATTACTACTGCTGCTGTATCCATTTGAGTCTGCTTAGTGTTGCTAAGAATTGGTCTCCTTGTACAACTGTTTAACCTCTACCCTTCCTTTCAGTACCAAACTTAATATTCCTTGACACGTCAGGGCATGTCCTTGACAATCTGACATGTCTTCTAGTTAAGTTGTGCCACAAAGCTTTTGTCTCCAGTTCAACACAAAACTTTTTCATTAGTTACTCAGCCTACTTATCAAGCCTTCATAATTCTTTTCTAAACCACATTTAAAAAGCCTATTCTCCTATTGTCTGCCCTGTTAGTCATTTATGTATCACTTCTGTATAAGGCTACACTCCAGACAAATATTGAATGTTGACAATGAGTGCATATCTCTTATAGTCATTGTTATCTATCTGGATTCAGAAATAAGGTGGAACAGTCATATAGAACACGCATATGATAAATTGTAATGTATTAGTTATCTGTTGAGTAAACTACACATCTTTTTGAAAAACTTGCTGAGTTTCTGTTATGCTTTTTTCCCACTGTAATCAGGGTGGGATATGTCTGGAGTATCCATAACTAAAATATCTTGCATCTCTTATTTTAAATAATTATGTACACTGATAGCCCCATCTCTCTTAATATACATACATATCCAGCAGTCACAGGCCCTGCAGACCATGTGTTGCTCCCACAAGCTGCCCCCATTCCTTTGTTCTGTGCTCAGTTACTCCAGGTGTCTTCAGTCCCTAGGACTACTGGGTTATTCACCAGGCTGTCCATCCAGCACAGCCTTGGTTGTCTCACAGTGTGTCTGGTGTTTGTTTCCCTTCAAGTACCCTACATTGCCTGTCCACTGGATTCTTCTGCTCTTAACCTTCTGTAGGATTGTTGGTTGTTGCTTGAAGATTTGTCATTCATTATTCTCCAATCTCCTTTATCTAACATCCATGTCTTCCTCATTACTCTTATTTCAAATATTAGTAGTTTTTCCTTTGCCCATTTAGTTGTGCTACAGGTTTCTGGACCGTACACAACTGCTGGGCATATGTTTATACTGATTTTGAGCTGAATGCCTCTCTGAGGGAATACATGCATTACATTCCCACTGCTAATCTTTTCTTGATGTTCATTTCTGTGCTGTTGTTGCTGGCAAACAAAGATTCCAAGCCAGGACTCATCTGACCAGGCCACAGTTTTCCTCTTGCCTAGGTTTTAACTGATAGGCTCGCAAGCCCAGCAGAGACTTTGCAGGCACTGTGTTGCTGTTAGCAAAGGCTCTCACATCAGTTGTCTGCTACCATTGCTAATAATTACAAATTCTGCTGCACTGTTGTAATAGATATATTCATTATACATCCAAGATTGATTTCTGGGGTTATTTCATCCAGTTTGCTTGTCTGTTTGCACTGAGAACTCTATACAAATACTGCTGGTCTGTCATTAAGTGAAGGCCATCAGCCACTGCATTTTCTTTGGTGAGATGTAATGCCTAAAATTTGATATTCTCGGCAAACTCTTGACACTGTGGGTCTCAGAATGTTCAATTCCCATACTATTTCCTAAATGGAGTGTCCATGCATCAAGCTCCTACTACTGTTCCGCATTCAGAGTCTGTTAATTCCCATCGTGTGGCCACAATCACATTATAAACATGAGTACAAATGATGGCTCTGCTAATGTACTACCTTGTGTACATGGTACTACCACCATCTGTATATTTGTGTATAGCTACCCCATGACTTTTATCACCTCAGCATATACAGTTGCATTTTTTATGTAAAAAATTTTAAGTTACAGTCTTAAGGAGTCCATTTATAATCATAATACTCACTGAACATTAAAGATCGACATGCCTGCTACTTTACTTACAAAACCACAAGTGGCGGGCACAAACACATGGGGAATAAAGCTTTTTAACATGTTACCTGTGCAGGCACATGCTGCATCTCCTTTCAAAATAATATCCAAAAGTGGTCAGAAGAAAAGGTTTTTACCCTCTTAAAATTTTTGAAGTAGCTTAAAATAATACATACAAGAGCAGGATAATACTGGGTGACAAGTGGTGTGCTCCAAAGTTGAGTTTTGGAGGGACCAGTAGTGGAAAATGGAAATCATCATATGGCATTGTTGGCCGGGAGGCCCCATTCGGAGAGTTCAGCTGCCATATTGCAAGTCCTTTTTAGTCGACACCACTTCGCCAAATTGTAAGTCAATGATGATGAAAATGTTGATGGCGACACAACACCAAATGCCCTGCCGGGAATCGAATCTGGGCCCCCTGTGTGGTAGGCGGTAATGCTACCGCTACAATACGGAGGTGGACGGAACCAGTAGTACCAGGATTGGATGTGATGGTCCAGAAAAACTGTTTTTGAACCAGGCTGTTGGGATAATTAAGTCCAGTGAAGGCTGAGATGAGAATGTTGTATTGTCATAAAGAGTCTGCATCCACACAAATACAATTGTCTCAAATTCCAAGCCTGTATGGGAGCAAACATTTGACACTGAAAGGATGCCAACCGTCAAAATGTAAGTAACGTAGTTTGTTAGTAGGTTTAATGTGGACAGAAGTGTGTAAATTGTCTTAAGTGAGGATTAGATCAACATCAAGAAAAGTGAAATAGGACTCAGGGTAGGACTATGTGAAATTTAATTGGGAGAAGATATTTAGGGAGTCCAAAAATTTTAACAGGTCAGCTTCACTCTGAGTCCATATGTCAATGACATCATCAATGTATCAAAAGCAAACCAGGGGCTGAAGGCTTATGGATTCCAGGAAAGCCACCCCCCCCCCCCCCCCCCCCCCAGAACCCATGATTTCCCATAATCATACCCTGAAATGAGATCCATTCTCTCTGGGAATTTGCCCACCACATATAGAACAGCTTTTTGTTGCCCTCCCTATCTCCGCAACATTCCCGTCAGGCGCTATGCTCCTTCCGCACTCTTCTCCCTACCCTACGGCTCCTATCCATGTGACTGTCACCACTGCAAGACTTGCCCTATACACCCTCCTACAACCAGCTATTCCAGCGCTGTAACTGGCAAAACATGTAGCATCAAAGGGAGAGCCACCTATGAAATGACACATGTCATATACCGTCTGTTATGTAAACACTGTTTGGCCTTTTATGTCAGCATAAATACCACCCAACCGTTAATCAGCGTGAAAGGATATAAGCAGACAGAGTATACCAGCAACATGCAATGTCCTGTAGCAGAGAATGCTCTACAAGACAGTCATTACCTCGGTGACTGTTTCACCACAGGTGTCATCTGATTTTTATCCCAGACTCTAGTTTCTCAGAACTCCACAGCTGAGAACTGGTGCAACAACATGTCCCTTGTTCTCGCCAACTACCTGGTCTTAATTTATGTTGACTGCTTCCATCTCAGCATTTCTTCACAGTACCTACTCCTTCTTTCACTCCATTTTAGTTTTGTACAACTCTCATTTTCTGCCATGTCTATTTTTCCCATCCCCATCCTACCCCTGTTACATACAATGACAGTTTTTACTCTTATTAACTCATACACAGTGTTTCAGTAGTAATCTCTGTCTTGCATATTACCCTGTCTTCCACCTTTAAGCTCTCAGGCTTTCAAATCTCATCCACTGCAGTCCCCAACAGTCAATCTTCCCTTCACATCCCATCCTGTAAGTCTCCCCTGACCTGGGGTTCTGGGAGACTTTTCTGAACAAGTACCCCTTTTCCTAAACCTCTCCAGTCTTTTTTCCTTCACCACTCTTCCTTCCCCTTCAACTCTTCTGCCAGGAGGAGGAGCCACTGGCTCTGAAAGTTAAGCCTTTGCAAGTGCACGTGAATTTTTTTTTGCCTATCCATTGACATTACATTGTCAATAATTGATTGTTTGGTCATTATATTTGATTGTGTGTTGCACTAGTGTGTATAATGTGTTGCTTTTGTTATCTTTCCAGAATTTGCCCACAAAGAGAGGTTTTAAATTCCCTAACACAGTGTTTACTTGCTGCAGTTGAGCCTGGTGAATGATAGTGTGCGCTCACGTTGAAATATTGATGGCTATTGAGATCACCCTTCTGTAGTCCCATAAATTATTTGAACAACTTATTACTTTCTTCTTGAAGTCGGAGGCTATTCTGGGTATCTCATATATTGTATAACAGGTGAATGGTTTTGTTATGTTTTTAAACCCAATACTTTGCATGTCTCATGTATTGTGGTTGCCAGGTGTAATCATTTTGTTATGGCCTGTTCCCCAAGCATCTCAATTTCTTCAGGACGCCACCTACTCTATGTACCTTGTTTCAACTTAGGCTTTTCAGTCCTATGTCAAATTATTCCTACAGTATACCAGATCTTGTCCCCTCATCTTCCCTGTCCTTTACATTGTTTTGTTGTTTCTTTCCTTTGTACAACCTTTTTGTATGTTCCTAACACCTATCACTCTTGCCCTGTTTGCTTGTCTCTGATAGTTCTCTTAATATTCATACACGTGCTTCTGTTTTCTGCAAAGGTCTGTTTACTTTTCTTAATAACAGCATTTATATTTCCCTTAGCCACATGGTCTTCTTCTGCTCTCTGGTCATTCCTGCTCATCATACTGCAGTTGTTGAGTCTCATTTTTCAGATATCTGTATTCCCTTGTGCCTTCTTGAGTTCCTGAGTTTATGTATTTTGTTCTTTGTATTTTAATTTCAGTATCTCAAAACGAGAATTCACACTAGAAAACTTTAAAGTCATGTGAGTGAGGGGAACTTTATCCTCACAACAGAAAATAGACAGCCAAAGCAAAAAACAGTATTCACCACAATAGTAAAAGCTGTGTAGTTGAGGAGAAACTGAAAACATGCATGGGTCATTTGGGGTGTAATTTTAGATATTGTCCCTGCCTTGCCTCCTCAGATTCTATTCATATTTGGTTTTGAGATGCCCACACCTGTTATTAGTAATCCCACAATTTCTTAGCTACTGATAGGCAATATACTTTTTCCACATGGTCACAATGAGCCATGTTAGGTCTAAATTTTGTGACAAGGATGCAAAAGTTTTTATAATTTTCAGGTGTCTGCGGGTGCGTGTGCTTGTGTTTTTTTAAATTATGCTGCATTCCTGGTACACGTTTTCAGCAAAGTGAACAATAAGAGGTTTTAAGGGTTTTGATGTAGTATTTGCCACACCAGAGACCCTCTAAGTTATTAAGAAATTTCATTGTAATCAAAATACAGGTAGAACTATTTCCTGTAGTATAACTTCCAGCATCACCAGAGACCTACAGTATAATATACTGAGATTTCAAAGTTGTGATGAGTGTATCTATTGTTCTGTTTATGCCAGCCAGCAGCTACGGCAATCTAGTAGCATGACGATGTCTCGTTGTGTGTGTCAATGTCACATTATCTTTTGTTTCTCCTAACCCGTTGGACAATTGGAATTGTACATGACCACAATGGGCCAGGAATATTTATTTATTTAGTATCCGTGTCATCATACAAACGATATTGGACTTGTCATACATAGAAATTAACAATATAGAATTTTTACCGTAAATTCAGACAAATTAAGAAACATGAAAGGATAGGTTTTGTTAACTCGATTCCTTCTGCATTTTTAAAATGCACAATTACATAATGCTCATAATTAAAAGTTGTGAAGTTGTAGCGCATTCTGGTGGGAGCTTGCGATCTTGTTCCAGTCTAGAGATCACGTGTTTTGGTTGTTGTGTGTGTGTTAATACAGCCTTCATTTGGAAAACGGAAAAATGTAGTGGCAGTTTGAGCACTGGAACACAGCACATTAATGAAAGTATATGTCGATAAACTGTCAAAGATACAGGCACGATAATCAAAGTTTTCGTAAAAATTAACAGTTCTTCCAAACTTATTTGTGTGTTTCAGAGCAGAGAACATAATTAAAGAAGCTTGTAAATACAGGTTTCTCTTTAACCATCAAGGCCTTGCCGAAGATTACATTTCAAAGGTCATTCTCCCTGACCTTTAATACTGAATGTCTTAAACCTCGCACGCCCAGAAATTATGGACCATTGGACATAGTGATGCCACACAACGTTCTTCTCCCCACATACAATACATGAAGTCTCATCGATTTGATCTGTATCCATGTTTTGCATTTTAAAGAGGGGTGCAGAACGGAAGGGGGAAGGAAAAGGGGTTTAGAGGATTACCTGCAGCCAGTGGCAGGCAGGGATGAAAGGGGAATAGTGTACACGGTTGCATGAAGATTCGGTTTTTTTTTTTCCTTTATTGTTTTCAATTCCCCATCAGGGTGAGCTGGCAGCAGCATATGCACTGATCTTCAGCCGAAAGACATAAAACAAACAATAGAAGACAGTGAAAAATATACAAAGGAGAGAATACGGTGAACATAGATATAGAAAAGGGGGAATATCATGGGAGGCAATAGACAAAAAAAGGGGCGACTGTAAAATGGAGATAAAAAACTGTAAAAAAGTAACGCACAGAGAAAGCCACACACTGCAACAATTAAAAGAACACAAGGCACAGTGTGACTGGAGCGTAAAAATTATTGATGGATGGCATAGCACATAAACACTGACAACGAACCTCAATGCAATACACAATTAAAATCACACCTCTTGGAGCATAGGAGAAACAGCGCTAAACACAACACTGACGTGGCACACTGATGATGATCAAAACATAGGATCTGCCAGGCGCAAGGAGATGAGGGAGACTGGAAGAAGGGAGGGAGGGGAAGAGATGGGGGAGATGAGCGGGGAGGTTCGCTGAAGAGGGCCAGGTAGGGAGGGATGTGGGAAGGAAAGAGGCAAGTATGGGGTGCAGGGTCTCAGGGGAGGGGGGAAAGGAGGAAAATCGGCTCTGAGAGGAGGAGGGAAGAGGAAACAAGGCGGGCCCTGGGGAGGGGAGGCGGGTGGAACAAGGCCAGGTTATAGTTGGAAGGAAGGGTAGATGTCATGGCAAAGTCCAACATCTGGGATGGGGAGGCACTGGAAATTGCCCTGATGAAGGAGATGGAGGGTGTGGAGGTGTAGAGAGGGAGGGATACAGCAATACAGGCGCGGCAATGGGTGGGGGGTGGAGAGGAAGGAGGAAACCAGAGGGTGGGGTGGATCAAGCCTGTGGGGACAATGTAAAGGATGCGGAGATGTTGGAGGAAAAGGAGGAGGTGGGGGAAGGGGATCGGTTCCTACAGGAGCCGTGTGGGGGAGGAAGGCGGATACGGAAGGCAAGGTGGAGCGCATGGCGTTCAAGGATTTGGAGGGCCTTGTAAAAGCGGGTGGGGGCGGAGATCCAGGCAATGCTGCATAACAGAGGATAGGACGGATTAGGGATTTGTAAGTGTGGAGGATGGTAGAAGAATGCAATCCCCATGTCCGGCCAGACAGGAGTTTCAGAAGGTGGAGGCGGGAATGTTCTTTCTGCTGGATGGTCTGGAGATGAGGGGTCTAGGTGAGGTGTCGGTCGAGGGTGAGGCCAAGGTATCTCAGGGTGGGGGTGAGCTGGATGAGACGACCACAATGGGTGAGGTAGAAATCATGGAGATGAAAGGAGCGAGTGGTGCGCCCTGTGATGATTGCCTGGGTTTGGAGCTATTGAGACGGAGGAACCACTGGTTACACCAAGTGATGAACCGGTTAAGGTGGGTTTGGAGGGTACGTTGGGATTGTTGAAGGGTAGGATAGAGATCCAGGAAGGCGGTGTCATCAGCATACTGGAGATGGTGAACTGGTGGGGGAGGCTTGGGCATATCAGCCGTATACAAGAGATAAAGTTGGGGGGAGAGGACAGAGCCCTGGGGGACGCTAGCAGTGGGATAAAAGATAAAGTATTTGGTGTTGTGGAGGGTGACACAGGAAGGACGGTGCGAGAGGAAGGAAGCGACCAGACGGACAAAATTGATAGGCAGGGCATAGGTTTGGAGTCTAAAGAGGAGACTGGGATGCCATACACGGTCATAGGCATTTTGGAGGTCAAGGGAAACAAAAATGGCAGAGCGACGGGAGCTGAGCTGGAGGGACAGAAGGTGAACGAGGTTAAGGAGTTGGTCTTCAGCAGAGGAGGGGGGTCGGAAGCCACACTGGGTAAGAGGGAATAGGTGGTGTTGAGTAAGGCGCTGATGGATATGGTGGGAGAGGATGGATTCTAAGACCTTACTGAAGACGGAGGTGAGGCAGATGGGACGATAGGAAGAGGCGGCAGAAGGGGTTTTGTTGGGTTTTAGGTATAAGAGGACGCGGGAGGTCTTCCACAGGTCGTGGTAGAAGCCAGTAGAGAGGATGACGTTATAGAGATGGGTGAGGACAGGCAGGAAGGTATAAGGGCTTTCTCAAAGGTGACGCAGTCATGACCAGGGGCCGTGTTGCGTTTGGACCGGAGGATAAGTTTAATGTCTTGTGCTGTGATGGGAGTGTTTATGTTGGAGGAGGGCAACTGCCCCAAGTACTGGAGAATACGAGCTAGTGGAGCGACCAAGGCATCAGCATGTTCCATGACAGTGGGGAAAAGAGAATAATCAAAGTGTTGATGGAAGATCCGTTTTGTCATCCCTTTCTATATGCCAATCTTGTTCACAGAGTATGTGTGAACTCATTCTTCCCAATTGATGCCTTCGTCAGACTTCAGCTCACTATATGTTTTGTCATACGATAAACATTTTGTTTCTCTCTCTGTTCCAGCTACTACTACTTTCAGGAAGCCATCTTTTTTTAAAAATCTTTCAGCTTTTGTTGCCCTCGCTCACAATCGCAACGTAATAAGTGTACACGCGCACAGATGGCTCTGCTGCTTCGCATATCTGCAGTGGCGGAGTTCGCTCTATGCATTGCTAGCCAACGCCCAACACGCCCATAGGTGTGTTTACTCGTGCCGTATTGTATGGCAACTTGTGTTCGCAGTAATGTTCCCATCAGTGTTGTTGCAGTCAATGGCAGTATTGCGGGATGACTGGACAGTATTGAATGACTTGTTGCAAATAATGCTACGTATTGCAGGGGTGCTGCCGGTTTTGTCCACATTGTGCATGGTCGGGTCATATCTTCTGCTGTCCTTGTCTGTAATTGCTTACCAATATTGAGTACCGTGCAATAATACAGACCATCTGAGACTGATGTTGACTGTTTGGTCGCAGTATATTGAAGGAGACACTTGTCACTCACTGTATTGCACAATGCACCGTGTATTCCACAATAAAAAGCAGTTCATGCCAAGACCAAGAGTTCATTCTCTCCGAACAACTTTCCGCAAAGAACTGAAAAATAGTAAAATGACGAAAGAAAAAGGAGTGTGCTAGAGGATATGCATTAAAGCACAAAGCGGTACTTTGAGAAATCAAATTCCTTACTCTTTAGGAAACGCTGGATATCTCGTTGTCCACAATAGTAGAGGAAACATTTTTAGAAACTTACGTTAATAATATATCCATAAATGTATGTGTTATACATGCTTTAATCTATAACTACGCAGATCATACATTTTGTAACTAGCGCTAATTAAACGTCAAACTACCTTGCAGTACTAATAGAGTAAATATTTTGTGTTACTGTTGTCGCATGCAAACACACGTGTAAAATAACTTCTCGCATTGCCTTTCCGATTTCAGAAATGGAAACTCAGCTCCAGTTCATTCGGTAAATACAAATATCGTTTGTGGCATTTTAGTAATAAGTTTCCATACGTCATAGTGAATCTAACGGTGCGAAACCACAGTGCTGAAGGGGGCGTTGCTTCAAGATTGTATTTCGGGGTCATTCTCCCTGACTTGTAATTTTGAATGTCTCAAACCTCGCTAGCCCTGAAAATTATAGACATAACGATGCCATAACGTGCTTCTCCCCTCATACCAAATATTAGGCTTCTAATGTGTGTGATTTATTCAAAATTCATCAAAATCGAAATTGATGAAATAAAAAATTATTCGAAGAATCTGATATAGAATGCCTTATTTTCCATATGTCTAAATATATCATTTTTACAACCTTTCTAAGTCTACAGATCGTACCAGAGAAACGTACTGACATCTGTGTTATCATAGTTGTCCCCATAAAAAATATGCTTCGAGAAAGAAACTGTTCATGTCACTACTACTGAGACTGTGGATTATATACAGTTCGTCCAATTTACAAAACATTTCCAACACTTGTAAAAAGTACATAAACACTGGTATTTTGTAGATCTTGCTTCAATAAGACTCATTAAGCTAACTAGCTTACATCACAAAATCTGTCTGCTGTTTCTGGTTCTCTATTCCAGTCCAGAACATTAGCAAATATTCCTCCACCTCCAGGGCTGTGAAATATAATTGCAACAGTGTTTATGTTATTGGTAAATCCAGTCTGTTCAAATGAATGTATGTAGAAACACATAGCTATCGTAACCTGCTGCAGTTGGATATGAACTTCTCGGGAGAAGTATATAAAGCTCCGCTACTCGAAGACAAAACTCAGTTCCAGGTTAATGAAAAAGAAGAAAAAAACAGTGTCCATGATGTTGGTGCGAACATTAGCGATAAACACGAGATTTACACAAATCTGCGCATCCCTCTACACCCAGAAACGAATAGGACTAGTCAGTGAACATAATAAAGAGCTGCAACACTTTCTTCATGATAAATTGCTTGTAGTTTTGGAAGAATATAAGTTTAACTACATTTTTAAATGGGGGGTATATTTACAAAGGGCTTTTTTTTCATATTTCATGGTGCCAACACACCTTAATTTTGTCGACGGAATTGCGCTCTGATTACCTTAATCACTCCTCATGCAGCACGCCACGCTACGCGTATTGCAAAATCTCTACACAATCATAGTCGTCACACATATAATAATCCTAAACACTATTAGTAGGTACCAAATTATTTTTTTATTTTTTATTTTATTGTATTTCAATTCCCCATCGGGGCGGGCTGGCAGCAGCATATGCGCTGCTCTTCAGCCGAAAGACATAGAACAAAACAATAGAAGACATTTAAAAACAGCAAAGGAGAGAAGAAGGCGAACGTAGATATAAAAAAGGGAGAACATCATGGAAGGCAATATACAAAAAACGGGGTGACTGTAAAATGGAGATAAAAAACTGGTTAAAAGTAGCACACACAAAAAGCCACACACTGCGACGATTAAAAGAACACAAGGCACAGTATGACTGGAGCATAAAGGTGTTGACGGATGGCATAGCACACAACGTAACACTGACGGCGAACCTCAAGGCAGTACACAATTAAAATCACACCTCTTGACGCACACGAGAAACAGCACTAAACACAACACTGACGTGGTACACTGATGATGATCAATACAGAGGATCTGCCAGGTTCAAGGAGATGAGGGAGACCTGAAGAAGGGAGGGAGGGGAAGAGATGTGGGAGGGGAATGGGGGGCGCTCGGAAGAGGGCCAGGTAGGGAGGGATGTGGGAAGGAGAGAGGCAAGTATGGGGTGCAGGGTCTCAGGGGAGGGGGGGATGGAGGAAAATCCGCTCTGGGAGGAGGAGGAAAGAGGAGAAGGGGGCCCTGGGGAGGGGGGGGGGGGAGAACAAGGCCGGGTTATAGTTGGAAGGAAGGGTATATGTCACGGCGAAGTTCGTCATCCGGGGGGGGGGAGGCGTTGGAAATTGCCCTGATGAAGGAGATGGAGGGTGTGGAGGTGGAGAGAGGGAGGGATACAGCGATAGAGGCGCGGCAACAGGCGGGGGGTGGAGAGGAAGGAGGAAACCAGAGGGTGGGGGGGATCAACCCTGCGAACAATGTAAAGGATGCGGAGATGTTGGAGGAACAAGAGGAGTTGGGGGAAGGGGATCAGTTCCTACAGGAGCCGTGTGGGGGAAGGAAGGCGGATACAGAAGGCAAGGCGGAGTGCATGGTGTTCGAGGATTTGGAGGGCCTTGTAAAAGCGGGTGGGGGCGGAGATCCAGGCAGTGCTGGCATAACAGAGGATAGGACGGATGAGGGATTTGTAAATGTGGAGGATGGTAGAAGAATGCAATCCCCATGTCCGGCCAGACAGGAGTTTCAGAAGGTGGAGGTGGGAATGTTCTTTCTGGTGGATGGTCTGGAGATGAGGGGTCTAGGTGAGGTGTCGGTCGAGGGTGAAGCCAAGGTATCTCAGGGTGGGGGTGAGTTGGATAGGACGACCATAAAGGGTGAGGTAGAAATCATGGAGGCGAAAGGAGCGAGTGGTGCGACCTGTGATGATTGCCTGGGTTTTGGAGCTATTGAGACGGAGGAACCACTGGTTGCACCAAGTGGTGAACTGGTTAAGGTGGGTTTGGAGGGTACATTGGGACTGTTGAAGGGTAGGATAGAGATCCAGGAAGGCGGTGTCATCAGCATACTGGAGATGGTGAACTGGTGGGGGAGGTTTGGGCATATCAGCCGTATACAAGAGATAAAGGAGGGGGGAGAGGACAGAGCCCTGGGGGACGCTAGCAGTGGGATAAAAGATAAAGTATTTGGTGTTGTGGAGGGTGACACAGGAAGGAAGGTGCGAGAGGAAGGAAGCGACCAGACGGACAAAATTGATAGGCAGGGCATGGGTTTGGAGTCTAAAGAGGAGACCGGGATGCCATACACGGTCATAGGCATTTTGGAGGTCAAGGGAAACAAAAATGGCGGAGCGACGGGAGTTGAGCTGGAGGGACAGAAGGTGAACAAGGTTGAGGAGTTGGTCGTCAGCAGAGAAGGAGGGTCGGAAGCCACACTGGGTAAGGGGGAGGAGGTGGACCAAATTTAGGTTGTCCCCTTGTATATCGCTATCTTGTTCACACAGTACATGTGAGCGCATTCTTACCAATTGATACTTTTAGCTGGCTTGACCTCACTACACGTTTTTCCATACGATAGACACTCTGTTTCTCTCTGTTCCAGCTAGTGCTGCTTTCAGGAAGCCATCTTTTCTTTTGAAATCTGTAAGTTTTCGTTGCACTCGCTTACAATCGCAACGTAATACGTCTTTGCGCGCACAGATGGCTCTGCTGCTTCGCATATCTGCAGTGGCATAGCTCGCTGTAAGCATTTGGCGTTGTTTGTCATCGCACAACAGGTCTCAAGGTACGTTTACAAGGGCCATATTTTACGGAAATGTGCAGCCGCAATAGCGCTGTCATCAATGTTGCTGCAATAAACGCTATTACTGCGGGATGACTGGGCAATATTTCAGATCGAACAAGCTACTGCAAGTAGTTGCTGACGTCTTGCTGAAGTGTTGCTGGTTTTGTCCACAGGAGGAGGAGACTGTTTAAGGGGACCACACCCTGCCTATCTAACCCATGTGAATTTAGGCAAGTATTTGACCAATTTCTGGAAAAAATTATTTGATGCAGGACCTTAATATTTTTACTGTATGTTACATGGTGCTAATAGTCAACTGTACTAAAAATCTACTGTATCCATTTTATAGTTTTTAAGAAATACTATTTTAAATTTGTTAACAAAAATATTAATTATTTGTGCAGAAAATTTTTTTTTGTGGCTTCCTAATGGGGAATGTTATTGAATGTAGTACCAGAGGTGGCTTTTTATGTTATGCAAGGACTGAAAATTTCATTCATTTATCTATGATAGTTTCTGATATAATGGGGCATATGTACTGAAAATTTTAGTTTGTGGGAAATTGACTTTAAAGGAAAAACTTTTAAAATTTGTTACTTACAGTTAATTAAAACTGTCTTGCACTATATGATGGCCCTTCTTTGGCCTCTAGCAGGTCTTCCAACTTTTTTTTCATCTTCCAGGATGTCTGTCTTGCTTTCTTGGCCATATTAGATGCAGACCTGTCTGCACTGGCTATCCTCATTTTATCGCAATGTTGCAGCCCAGTGATCATATTTTCACCAGCATTAATTCCCAACTTTTTCAGTACCCAACACTTTCCAATATTATCACAGTTGAATGTAGTAACAGCATCATGAACTCCTAGTTTCACTGTATGCATGCCTACAAATACAGTTTTAGGAAGGCTGTTCCAAATTATGCTGTTGAAACATTCATTTGGATTGTGTGTCTGCCCATACAGACATTTCATTACGTCAGGATGAGCCAAGTCTCTGAAAATAGGTTTAATTGCTGTAATAACGGCAGCAGGAAGAGAATGGTGGTGCAGTCAGTTTTTTAAATTTATTTGGTGGTTGATGTAAGTTCATCACTGTACGAAATGTTCTCCCTGCAGCCATGCTCTTGCCAATAGATTGTACGTGGCACGTAAACACAGTTGGTAGGAAAATGCCCTTTAAATGCTCCAAAATTTTTTTCAGAAAAATCCTTTTCAGAGTACTCAAATAAAATCTTAATCTATCGAAATACGATGAAAATCGAAAATCGATATTTTTTTTTTTCCGAAATGAACCACTGTGTGGTCCCCTTAACTTGTTTGTGCCATGTCTTCCTCAGTAATGGTTCCCAATTTTGAGTACTGCGGAATAATACAGACCGTCTGAGAATGGTTCTGATGGTTTGTGAGCAGGATATTGGAGACTGCAGACCGTTAAAAATATTGACGCTTGATTCAAGGCACTATTTGTCTTACTGCTGAGCCATTTTCCCCACAGATACTTTGACCATCTTGTTGTTGCTGAATTTTTATCTCCGTAATGCCTCCTTGAGGGGACCAAATAAATGAAAATCCGAGGAAGCTAAATCTGGACAGTAAGGAGAAAGACATAGTGTAGGTTGACCAGTCGTTGTCCAGTCAAAATACAGGGTGTCCCACTCAACGCTCCCTGATTCCAAGGACCCAGGAGAGAAAAGCACAGTAGATACAATGAAAAATGCACCACATTCTAGAGCATCTCAAAGAATTTATATTCCCACGTCACAAGGGCCAAGTGCAGCATGGTCGTATGAAGTAAAAATGGCGACTCCACAGCAGCACGTGCAAGCAGTAGCGTGGATTGCAGAAACAAAGTCGCCGATTATTAGATTATCGTTTAGTGTATGAACGTGATACACCTGATTTGAAAACAAGGAATAGTATAGGAAATTTCTAACAGGAAGTGTTCTGAAACATTCTGGCGGTGGACGTTATGGAGTTTCAGAAGAGACAGTGGTGTACATCAGACGAACGTTTCTCAGAAGCCCACGTAAGTCAATTCGTCAAGCATGTAGGCAACTTGATGTACCTCGATCAACATTGCATCGTGTAGTTCACCAGCGTCTTAGTCTGTGTGCTTACAGAGTGCAAATTCTGCAACATCTGACGACAAACGACAAACCACGCCGACAACAAATTGCTGCTGTGTATTGGTATGGATGTCAGCTTCCTGGAAAGATTTTTATTCTCAGGTGAGACAACCTTACATTTATCTGGAAGGGTTAATACGGATAATGTTCGGATTTGGGGTTCGCAAAATCCGCAAGTTGTCATTGAACATGTTCGTGATAGCCCTAAACTAAATGTACGGTGCTGGCTAGTGCATGGCAGGATTGTTGGACCGTTCTTCTTAGCGGAACGAACAGTGAATGGGTCAGTGTATCTCGACATGTTGGAGCAGTTTGTGTACCCTCAGGTACAAGACTTGCAACCCAACATCGTATTTCAAGATGGAGCTCCGCCGCATTGGCCAACGGCTGTACGCATGTTTCTGGATAGGAAATTTCCCAGTCGTTGCATCAGATCCATTGCCTAGCCACCACGTTCACCCATCATCACGCCACTTGATTTCTTCGTGTGGTGATTTGTGAAGGACTGCGTGCATGCGACGAAAGTGGATGATATTCCTACGTTGCGACATTCACTAATGCGATTGCAAAAATAACAGAGGAAATTTTACAAAGAACTTGGCGAGAAATTGAATGTAGACTCGATATTCTTCGTGCTGTAAATGGTTAACATGTAGAGTGTATTGATGGTAAATTCTTTGAGATGCTCTACAATGTAGTTCACTTTTTATTGTCATATCTACTGTGGCTTTTTCTTCCTGGGTCTTTGAAATCAGAGTGGTTTTAGTGGAAATCCCGGCGTATGCGGTACATATGTCCCGTCCCGTCTTTCAATAACCACCCGTTTATTTTGAACTGGTTTGTTTCTAACAAGGGAACCTCCCCATCGCACCCCCCTCAGATTTAGTTATATGTTGGCACAGTGGATAGGCCTTGAAAAACTGAACACCGATCAATCGAGAAAACAGGAAGAAGTAGTGCAGAACTATGAAAAAAATAAGCAAAATATACAAACTGAGTAGTCCATGTGCAAGATAGGCAACATCAGGGAGATTTTGAGCTTAGGAGCGCCGTGGTCCCGTGGTTAGCGTGAGCAGCTGTGGAATGAGAGGTCCTTAGTTAAAGTCTTCCCACAAGAGAAAAGTTTAATATTTTATTTTCAGACAATTATTATCTGTCCGCCCGTCTGTCCAATGTTATCAGCTTTTTGGGAGTGATTATCACATCCACAAGAAAACCTAAATCGGGCAAGGTAGAAGAATCTTCTTACCCATTCGCCAAGTGTACAAGATAGGTGTGTCGACAACATATTCCTGTCATGTGACGCACATGCCGTCACCAGTGTCGTATAGAATATATCAGACGTGTTTCCCTGTGGAGGAATCGGTTGACCTATGACCTTGCGATCAAATGTTTTCGGTTCACATTGGAGAGGCACGTCCTTTTCGTCTTCTAATGGCACGGTTTTGCGGTGCGGCCGCAAAACACAGACACTAAACTTACTACAGTGAACAGAGACGTCAATGAACGAACGGACAGATCATGACTTTGCAAAAATAAAGAAATTAAACCTTCCACTCAAGGGAAGACTAGAACCAAGGACCTCTCGTTCCGCAGCTGTCCACACTAACGACGGGACCACGGCGCTCCTGAGGATATATTGTCCTTGATGTTGCCTATCTTGTGCATAGACTACTCAGTTTGTATACTTTGCTTATTTTTTTCATTGTTCCAGATAGCTTCTTCCTGTTTTCTCGATTGATCTGTGTTCAATTTTTCAAGGCGTATCTACTGTGCCAACTTATAACTAAATGTGAGGGGGGTGAGGTGGGGAGGTTCCCTTGTAAGTAGCGTGTAACATAAGGAAATGTAGAAGAAATGTGGTCGTACCCAAAGAATGAACAAAATACGCTCTTTGATAAACTACATAAGTACGATTTTATACGTTCTTCATCTATTAGTGCGATATCTTTATGCAGAAAGCGATCTCACTGACGAACTCGATACTATGATGTTCTGCCCCACTAATGCGCCGAAATATCCAGCAGTTCTCCAGTATATTTATGGAACAATCAGCACGCCGGTAAAAGCTCTAAACCCACAGCATCCATATCATTGAGATTAAATACCACTACATTGCCCTTGTATTTACTTTACTTTAGCTGTTTATTGTGAAAAGTGGGGATTGGGAGGGGGAAGGAGCAAGGTTATATTGGATTACCCGCAGATAACTGTAGGCAGGGAGGAAGAAAATCACGTACATTTTGCTTACCCACGCCGTGTGCAGTTCAATGGCGAGGACCTCTTCTTGGCAGTCCTCAGAGATGTTTGGAGTACTAGCGTTGCTGCTTCACCTCCTCACTAAAACTTATGGTAACAAACAAAGAAACATGGACATAATCGAGACATTGACTTATGTTAACTGCAAAATAAAATATATCTTTTGGCTGCTATTGTATTACATAGCGTTTTAATTTTTTTTTTTTTTTTTTTTTTTTTTTTTTTTTTTTTTTTTTTTTTTTTTTTTCTCTCAACACTCACATTCCCACACACATTCACACACACAATAGGTCTGGCCATCTGGTGGTGGCCAGTCGATGAACACGGTGACCCAGTTGTCGGATGAGTGGGTTCTGCGACTCTTCTGTTTTGCGATAGAGGGCCCCTGCAGCCTGTTGGAATCGCTCTCGGAGTGTGACGACGTCTGCCATCTCGTGTAGCTGCGCCGTCGGAAAACGGTTGTCTAGGTGCAGCGCTCTCTTGAGGGCACGGTTCTGGACCGCCTGAAGTCTCTTCATGTGTTTCTGGGCCGCATTACCCCACACTGTCGCGGCGTACTCCAGGATTGGCCGCACCAGGGTGAGATAGAGGATGACGCCCAGCCACGGTGGTAGTGTGGATGTTGGATTAAGCACCGGGTATAGTGCTCGAAGTCTGTTTAGCGCCCTTGTGCGGATGTCTTCAACGTGTGGGCGCCATGTTAGGCACCTGTCTAGCGTTACTCCGAGGTACTTGGCCGTCTGCGTCCAGGGAACAGGCGTGCCTCGTATGACGACTTCTGGGTAGTTTGGTGGTATGGGCCGTCTGCAGATTGCGAGGGCCTGTGTCTTCGAGGCGTTGAAGGACAGGCGCCATTTTGTTGCCCACACGGTTAGCTTGTTACAAGCTCCTTGGAGCCTTTCTTGGAGGTGCGTCGTGCTCCTGCTTCTGGAGTATAGGGCAGTGTCGTCGGCGTACAGGGCGAGGTGTACCCTGTTCACCGACGGCAGATCAGACGTGTATAGGATGTACAGCAGCGGTCCGAGGACGCTGCCTTGTGGGACTCCGGCGTTGATTCTTCTGACGGTCGAGTTGCCATCTGGTGTCCGGACGTGGAATGTTCTGCCATTAAGGTAGGACCGTAGCAGCCGAACGTGCGACCCGGGCACCCCCAGATCAAATAGTTTGAACTGGAGGCCCCTATGCCACACGCAGTCGAATGCTTTTGAGACGTCTAGGAAGATCGCAGCGAAGTATTCTCGTCGCTCTACGGTGTCCAGGGCTTCTTCGACGACTCGGAGAAGCTGATGTGTGGTGGAATGGTTGCTGCGGAAACCGAATTGTTCGTCCGGCAGTATCCTCTCGTCCTTGACGTGTCTCAGTAGCCTTTTTGCGTAGATCCTTTCAAATACCTTTGAAAGTGCAGGTAGTAGGCTGATTGGCCTATAGATATTTGGTTGTTTGGGATCTTTGCCGGGCTTCGGTATTGGTACTACTTCTGCATGCTTCCATGCTATGTGGTATTGCCCGGTACTCAGGATATTGTTGAATGTTTTGGCCAGCAGGGGGGCCGCTGCAGGTGGTAGTTTTAGCAGGAGTGTGTTCGTCAGCATGTCTGGTCCGCCTGCTTTCTTCGGGTTTAGTATTGCAATTTGTGCTGCTACCTCTTCTGTCGTAATCGGCTCGATTACGTCGTCTTGGTCTTGGTGTTCCAGGAATCTTGGAAGTCTTTCTTCCACCATATCAATGTGCTGTTGGTCCACGGGATCTTCGATTGGTTGGAAATTTCTTTCGAAGATATCCGCCAGCGCATTTGCCTTATCGTTGGGTGAGCAGGCTATGTCGTTTCCCACTTGTAGCGGAGGTATTCTTTGGCCTTGCCCCAGTAGGTGTTTGATGGTTTTCCAGATTGACTGGTCATTGAGGTTTAGTGTTTCTACTTTACTTGCCCAAGACTGGATTCGGTGTGCCTCAACTTTGGCTTTTCTCTCTTTCTGCATTCTATTGACTTCTCTTTTCGTGGCTGGGTTTCTCGTGTTCTGCCATTCCCTGAGCCATCTATTCTTCCTCGTGATGAGGTCCCTTATATCTCGTGGAAGTGGTTTAGCATGATTTCTGGGCTGCGTTTGTCTCGTGGTGGCGGCTTCGACCGCGTCAATGGCTTTGGTTACTATGTGCAGCAGCGTCGTGTACGCACCTACTTCGTCTGGGTCTGGGATTGCTTCCATATCGTTGGTTAGCAGTTCCTGGTAGGCTTCCCAGTTTACTCCCCTGAGGTCCATCTTTGATTCCTCTCGTGGTGTGGCTTCCATCTCAAGGTCAAAGATAACTGGGATGTGGTCAGAGGACAGTACACGTCTTGTACTGGGCGTTATCGTGTAGGGGAGTCCTTTGACTAGTGCAATGTCCAGAAATTCTTCTCTCCTGTTTGTGGGGTAGATGGTGGCTGTATGTGGCGCAACTGTGATGGCGTGGTTGCGCTCCGCTGCCCTCAGGAGGCGACGTCCGCTGATGTTGACCAGTCTGCTATTCCATGCTGTGTGTTTTGCGTTATAATCCCCACGTAGGAAGAGATTACCTGGCATGGAGAGCAGTGTATCGATGTCTTGCGGTTGAAGATGGCCTTGTGGGGGCCGGTAAACTGCTGCGAACGTTATTGGCCCTTGACTAGTTTTTATTTCCACCCCCGTGGCTTCCATTGTTTGCAGCGCAGGTAGCTGTAGTTGGTGGTGTTGCAGGTACTGTATACCCATCCTTTTTTCCCCCTAAGGTAAGTCTTTCCGCTCCCGGGATGGAATGACTCCTTACCCTCTCCCTTAAAACCCACATCCTTTCGTCTTTCCCTCTCCTTCCCTCTTTCCTGATGAGGCAACAGTTTGTTGCAAAAGCTTGAATTTTGTGTGTGTGTTTGTGTGTCTATCGACCTGCCAGCGCTTTCGTTCGGTATGTCACATCATCTTTGTTTTTAGATATATTTTTCCCATGTGGAATGTTTCCCTCTATTATATAGACTATAAAGTGTGGTTTAAATAATGACACTGGGAGCAGCACTTCAGGTTCATAATGTACAGTCAGACTGTGATAACTTCATAGCCTGCTTTGATCCTGGACAGATTCGCCCACTGTAACAAAGATGGGAAAAATAGTGCTTGTGGGCACTAAGGAGGCATCTACCTTTTTTTGTCACCCAATGGACTGCAATGCCACCCTGATCAGACATACATTTGGATTTAGGCCTCTGTTAGACTGTTGAGCAGCACTGTGATGCAGCTGGGAGGGTCTTTGAATTGGGAGCTTCATTCCATCTATGTTTGGTAGACGTGGACTGCAAAGATGATAATTGGCTCACTTCGAGGAAATCTCCCATGACTGCCAGCATGTCTGATGGCTTGCTCCTTCCAACTGGGTGCCCCTTTCAAATGGGCACAAAGCAGCCTTAGGTGATTGGTCCCTGTGCCAGGTGCTTGGGACGTGTGACTTAGGAGTGAACAATCAGCAATTTAGGAAGGTAGCAGTTCAGGCAATCGCCCCTCTCTGGGCCTGGCCTGCACCAGGTGGTACATGCAAACATTACCAGTTGGCCCAAGGCTGGGAATTACATGTTACCCCGTCACCTACAACATTTTAGATGCATTGACTGGCCTTCGCGTGGACAAAGGGAGGAAGAAGGAAAAAGAGGAACCTCAAATATTGAAGAGGAGGAAGGATAGGAGAAGGTGAATGAAGGAAGGAAAATAGGCATGAAAACCAGTGGTGAGACTGTTTGTATGTCAGCTATGGACAGTGTGCAACATTCCCAAAAAAACACCAGACATGTTCTCCAAGGAAAGGGAAAAAATGATACTAACATGATAGACATGCAGCACTAAATGGAAAAGATGCTGCAAAGGCTGTCATATATAGAATGAGTCCATCAAACTCTCATTGCAAATAATTTAGCCACCTGAGAATATTTGCTACTGCTTCTCAACACTTATTTTCTCTAACGTATAGTGTTCCTGGAGACTGGATTCTTTGTGACAGAACTTAGCAACTCACAGTTGTGGCACTAAACACAGAATTATGTACACTGTGTCTGCTGCAGCGAGATGCTATGTATGCTGCTGTAAAAATTCTCGACCTCCTTCCCACTGAGCTGAAAATCTTATGGAATAGTAAATATCTATTAAAAACTAAATTACATAACTTTCTCTTCAATCACTATGTTGTAATATATGTTTATAAACTACTTATCCAACATAAGATATACTTTTATTAACCTTCTGTCAGTTATGAAGCTTGTTAGCTATATCAGGGGTCAATGTAGCTTCACAAGTGCATGTGTCAACCTCAAAGGACTCTCCATGTGATCTCTGGGTGGTACTACAAAAGAGAACACAACTGGCTAATCTCCCAACTACATGAGAAGTACATATGTCAGGAAAGGAATGACTCATCAAGAGCTCTTTACCTGTGCCAAACATCTACAGAAGTGAGACCAAGTATTAAAACATGTCAACTAAACATTGAAGCATTAGTTGAACCAAAGGCCTAATTCTAGGAAAGATACTCTTTATCCATGTTATCAACATGGTTGTCCAACAATGAAGTCATACAAATAATGGAGATCAGCTATGTGCAAGAAGAAAGTGACTAGAAAGTGATGTCATGGTTACAAAGTACCACTGTAACTAATGAAGGGAGCAGTACCCATACATCTTTGAATCTAATATCCCCGACAACATTAATGTACAGTAGCACACATGGCAAAAAATGTCAATAGAGGTTGTGGGTGAGTGGTAGTGTGTACTGGAGAAAATGAAATCCACCAAGAAGTCATACACTATGAGGAAGTGTCGATGGAATAAATAGAGGGCTTCTACTGCACAACATTAATGCAGCATTAAGCAAAGTAGAGACTAACATTGATAATGCAACTCAAATAATTGTAGATAACGCAACTTTCAGGACAATCAGAAAAGGCAACAGGATGTATGCCATGGTTGGGTTCAAACAGTTCAGTTCATACATTTATTTCAGAGACATTAAACGAAACAGGGCAAAATAGACACATGCATTAGCCACATGTAATGTTAAGCACATATCTGGGTCATTTGCGTAACCAAAAATTACTCCAAAGGTGAAGAATTTTAAGCCACATTCTTAAACAAATTTTGGTTTTGTGAAAAGCAACAGGACTAAAAACCAAAAATTCCAACATATGCCGGAGAAAGAGTGCAAAAATAATGGCTAGAATTTCCACAAGTCCAAGTCATAATATGAGAAGTCGTGATTCAGCTAACTAAATAAAGTTTTGGAAATGGATCACTCCAAAACTGAAGTAGTTGGAAATGGATCAGAAGTCACAATGAACACCACCAAGTGCAAACTTTCCACTGAAGTGAAAGAAGATTTATAGAGGGAGGAAACACAGCATCATAAACACATATTAATGCCTTTTGTGGAGGTCCAAATATGCTGAATTATGGATGTAACAGCCATTTTGTTGGGCAGAATGGGAATTATTATGGAAAATCTACCTCATTGCATTTTCGGTATTTCCTGTTAATATATTGCCATTGCTGTAAACAATCAAAGTAAACCCATTAAGGATACTGGGTTCTTTTAATTGGTGGAAAAACCTAAATTTTTAATGACTTTATTAAATTCTATAGTCTTTCCCAATTACCTTGATATATGTACATTATAGGGTTTCAAATGAAAAATGACCTACATATAGCAAATTTTAAAGTTATGGACACGTATGCCACCACACCCCCTTTATTTCTGTTGCAAAAAACAGTATTATTTTAGGAAGAACAGTGGACTTTCTGTTTCCAGTGACTATTCGTATGATACATTGTATATGTTAGTAACAGCGCAGGTTTCTAGTGTCTGTAAATGATTATCTGCTTGTGTCTGTATGTGTGGATGGATATGTGCATGTGTGCGAGTGTATACCTGTCCTCTTTTCCCCCTAAGGTAAGTCTTTCCGCTCCCGGGATTGGAATGACTCCTTACCCTCTCCTTTAAAACCCACTTCCTTTCGTCTTCCCCTCTCCTTCCCTCTTTCCTGATGAGGCAACAGTTTGTTGCGAAAGCTTGAATTTTGTGTGTATGTTTGTGTTTGTTTGTGTGTCTATCGACCTGCCAGCGCTTTTGTTCGGTAAGTCACCTAATCTTTGTTTTTATATATGATTATCTTTGTTAGTATTTACCACTGTTCTGCTGAAACAGTTCACCCACGTGTTACTGAATGTCTGTTGCCCAAGTGCTACATATATGACAAAGCAAGCCACACTGTTGAAAGTAACTTGTGTATCATGTCTTTGGGGAGAAATTCCCACCAGTCATTAAAATTTTTTGTTAACAATGATGCTGTCTGTAGTGGATTTGTTGTTGGTGATGAGGGCATTTTTTCTTCTTTGATAAAGGAAGTGGGGAAATGTAAGCAGTGTGATGGTGTAGGCTGTCTGGAAATAACTGAACAACAAGGTAGCAGGAAGGGTTTAGCATCAAAAGTAGCTGTTCTGTGTACATCCTCCAATAAATAACCTCAAAAATGACTTTGAACATTGTGCATAATACATATGGTGTGAATCCAAAGTTAGTGCCTGCATGTGTGCAATACAAAAAGGGAAAAGGCTACTCAAACATTTTGTGGTTTGATGGACCTTCCTCTTCCTCAAACTAGGTTCAACAAATACATAAAAATACTTTTAGGTGCCTTGACAGTTGCGCCTAAGGCATCTACAAAATGTGCAGTTAAAGAAACTGTAAATATTAGTGGAACCAGGGACATTGCCATGTCCCATCAAGTGCAACAGCAATGTCAAGGACATGGTTTCTTGAATGGTGTTTTAAGTGGTACTTCTCTGGAGAATGGAAAAGTTGTTGATGATGAGTGCTTATCTAAGAACTGCCACACCTGTGATGGTAACACTGAAGTATGTATTGAACATCAGTGTTCTAAGAATTATGCTGGTTACAGTGGTGGTACGGAGTGTGATGGAGCTCTAAAAAATATTTCAGAGGTCGGTGACCACTTATAAGGTTACATATACGAAGTACCTAGGCGATGGGGACTTTAAAGCTTTCAACAAAATTAATGACTTGAGTGTCTATGGTGACACCTTAGTAACAAAACTGGAGTGTTGTGGAAATATGCAAAAGAGGATGGGTGCTGGATTGAGGAAGCTATGATGAGAAACAAAAGGAAAGTTGCTATCAGATGGAAAATCTCTGTCTGGCCAAAGCAGATTGACAGAAACTGAAATAGACCTTCATTCAGAGGTACATGTCATCTAATGGTCAGTCCATAACAACTCTGAAGATGTTACAGCAATGAGAAAAGCAGTATGGGCTACCTACTTTTATGAGTTGCCCACAGATGACCACCCTCTCCACGGACTTTGCCCTAGAGGAGCAGATTCTTGGTGTGGTTACAATAAAGCAAAACAAAAAAAACAAAAAATTTCAAATATATTGTTATAAGCATTCTCTTCCCGAGCCTGTTATGAATAAAATAAAACCAATTTTTAGAGATGTGAGTGACCTTGTTTTGCTTAGTAAATGTCTTCATGGGGGGCACTCAGAATAAAAATGAAAGTTTCAACCATTGCATATGGGAAAGATCACGCAACAATGTTTTTCTAAGACTAAATACATTAAAAATGGTGTACTAGATGCAGTGATATGTTTCAATGATGGAGTGATAGGAAGGTTGGAAGCTCTGAGAAATGTAGGCATAAAATGTGGATCTAATATGGAAGATCAATTGCTTGTGTGTGACGGACAATGGGTGCATGAAGCTGAAAGATTCAGCTCTTGAAGTTACCTAAGAAGCAAGAAGTGCTAAAAGGAGGGCCAAGAGGGAGCTTGGAGATGAAGAAATGCTGCAGGGTGAAGAATATGCTTCAGCAATGTTCTGAGGCACGATTTAATTGGACTCATCTTCATTCACAATTTCCCACAACCTGTATTTTTCAGATTTCAGGTACAAATATTTCCTGAAGTTATATACCATTGCTCTAATATTTTTCTTTAACTTGTAATAGTCGATAGTTAGGTAGTAGGTATAAGGTATATTGCAGAATCAACTAAATTATAGAAAATGTAACATTTTTATTAGGATAAAAATTGTAAAGGTTAAAATGTAAGATACAATGTTTTCATACTTGTAATATACATAATAGGTGGAATTAAATAGGTCTAGCACCTCAGCCATAATATCATGCATATCTGGTAAAAATTTGGTCTGCTTCAAATGTGCAACATTGGATTAAAATGGCATGTCAATTTGAGGAAGCATTTTGGGAAAAAAGCGTTGCATCAATTTCTATGTAATCTTTTTGAGTAACTCTAAGCAGGTTCAAAAATATTGAAAATACTTCTAATTTATTTAGAAAGTGTGCTGCATTATCTGATATCAACAAAAAAAAATCTGTGAAACATATACAATATAAACAGTGCCTGAAAGAAATAGGTGTTGATTTTCACATAATATGGAGTCGGAAAAGTACCCTGTATAATTGAAGACCAGGCACTGTTAAAATTCAGAATTCAGGAAAGTATGTGTGAGCAGAGGGTATTCATTTTTGGATCACTTAATATCAGTTTATTTCTCAGAATTGACCAATTCTGAATAGCTTTGTAAATGCATTCCCCTACACTTCATTTCTGTCTGACTAGTGGAGGGAACAGAAGAGAAGAGTGTTTCAGGATTCAACAAGGGAGATGATTAGGGAGCTGCAATCATAAATATGAGCTTATTCATTTTTGACAAAAGGGGGAACTGCAACTTTAAGTAAGTCTGAGGAAGATGCTGAGTTCCAGGAGAATAATATTGATGAAGATGCTCTGACTAATCCTCACAGTATGATTCAAACATTAGTGGACACGCCTCTAGCTAAATGGAAGAAACAGGTAAAAATATTAAGGTGTTATGTCTATGCATTTTAAAAACACCTGGTCTGATCAGATGTTGCACTTGTAAAACTGTAGTTAAGAATCATGAGTCATTCCATAGCATACTGTATCCAGTACCCTTGCCCTAGAAAGCAGTAGTTAAAGTAATTAAGGGGCACTCAGAATAAAAATGAAAGTTGGAGAATCAGGTAATTTAACACTCAGATAGTGAATGTTCTAATCCGATCCACACTGTAGCACAAAGGGATGGCAGTGTGAATTTACTAACTGATGCTCATGGTGCAGTGATGTGGTTTACTGTGCAATGTGACCAACTGGAAGATGAAGGTATAGCTGGAAAAATACAGGCTTTCTGTTGAATGGAACATGTTACATGTTTAAACGAATACCCTTCAGTCTGTCAGGATCATCAGTGGCCTTTATGACAGAACTCACAGAAGTTCTAAGAGAAGAATTGACACACTCAGCATTATGTAGGTCATATTCTAATTAGTGCTGCCTTTAGGGAGAACATTTAGACACACTGTGCTATGTAATTTAAGCATTTAGTGGAGCATGAGTCACATTAAAGATGGATAAAAAAGAATTCGCCAAGTCACAAAACAATTTCCTTGGGCACATTTCTTTGTGCAGGATCATATCTGATCTGACAAAAATAGAACCAGAGGGAAAATTTCCTGCGCCAAAATACTGTAGACAACTGAAAGTCACACAGTATATGTAATTTCTATCACTGTTTTCAACCTCAAAGTTGTTCATCTTCACAAGTCGATATTCCTTATTCCATTTCCAAATGGAGATCAAGAAGCATTTAAGTTAATTAAAAAACCAGCTGTGTGAGGCACCGATACTTCATCATTCTAATTTAAGCAAAATTTCTACATTGGTTCTGATTTTGTTTATTTTTCCCTTGGTGCAGGAAAGTGTGAGGGTAACTGAGTCATTGAAAATTTCACTGTAGCATTCACAATTAGTGTACTCACAAACTCAATCACTCACTGGGAGACGTAGTACATAGTTACTGGAAGAGATGCACTTTCCATGGCAAAGTTTTGCTGTTACTGGGATGTCATATTGTCACATGTAATAAAACACTTTGATTCTTACTAAATTGGTGACTACTATCCAGCAGACCAAACCAATTGAGAGTTAGATGTTGAAGGTTGTGATTTTTAAATTCAGTGTATACCAGTACAACAAAAATAATATCTCAGCAAAACCAAGTGATAATTCTTGTTGAGAGAAACTTAGGAGGTGAGCATCTTAGAGAAAATTTTGTATGTAATACCAGATGGGAGTAGGTGGTGGTTGAAATTCTTAAGAGGAATAATAAAAATATGGTGATCCTGATGCAGAAAATGGTTTTAATGGAAGCATTATTTTCTTGTTGGGAAAAAAAAGAAGGAAAAAAGGGAAAAAAAAGAAAAACAAAAGAAAAAAGAAAAAAGGAAAAAGGAAAAAAATTAAAAAAGAAAAAAAAGAAAAAAGGAAAAAAAAGGAAAAAGGAAAAAAAAAGAAAGCAAAAAAAATTGTGCTCAATGATGGTAGAAGAGCAGGAGCTTTCAAAATGTGGCTGAACATTTTACATCAACTGCATTCACAATCACCCCCTCCCCCCCCCATACGACGAAGTGTGGGAGGCTAATTAGCAAAAGTAAACCACAAAAAGTTTAGCTCTCACCTCCTCCTTTTATTTTGAAACCTGGAAGAAGTAGTAGCATTTATTTCCCATCTCTGTGGTGTTTGACGTGTGTCACTACCGTGTTCAGGTCACTGGCAGTACCTCCATTATTTACAGAATTTAACCTGTTTTTGCTTTTATATTCATTCAAACAGCAATTTGTGGATTAACATTTACAAGAAAGATAAATGAATAAAACAAGAGAAGAGTAAAAACGATCTATAGAGCAGCTATCACATTTTCAGTTCATGCAGAATATAAAATGTAATATGTACCTACAAAGAATGGAGATACAAAAAGGTATCAGATTATATAATGGTAAGACAGAGATTTAGGAACCAGGTTTTAAATTGTAAGACATTTCCAGGGGCAGGTGTGGATTCTGACCACAATCTATTGGTTATGAACTGCAGATTGAAACTGAAGAAACTGCAAAAAGGTGGGAATTTAAGGAGATAGGACCTGGATAAACTGACTAAACCAGAGGTTGTACAGAGTTTCAGGGAGAGCATAAGGGAACAATTGACAGGAATGGGGGAAGGAAATACAGTAGAAGAAGAATGGGTAGCTTTGAGGGATGAAATAGTGAAAGCAGCAGAGGATCAAGTAGGTAAAAAGACGAGGGCTAGTAGAAATCCATGGATAACAGAAGAAATATTGAATTTAATTGATGAAAGGAGGAAATATAAAAATGCAGTAAATGAAGCAGGCAAAAAGGAATACAAACGTCTCAAAAATGATATTGACAGGAAGTGCAAAATGGCTAAGAAGGGATGGCTAGTGGACAAATGTAAGGATGTAGAGGCTTATCTCACTAGGGGTAAGATAGATACTGCCTACAGGGAAATTATAGAGACCTTTGGAGAAAGGAGAACCACTTGCATGAATATCAAGAGCTCAGATGGAAACCCAGTTCTAAGCAAAGAAGGGAAAGCAGAAAGGTGGAAGGAGTATATAGAGGGTCTATACAAGGGCGATGTACTTCAGGGCTTTATTATGGAAATGGAAGAGGATGTAGATGAAGATGAAATGGGAGATATGATACTGCGTGAAGAGTTTGACAGAGCACTGAAAGATTTAAGTTGAAACAAGGCCCCGTGAGTAGACAAAATTCCATTAGAACTACTGACAGTCTTGGGAGAGCCAGTCCTTACGAAACTCTACCATCTGGTGAGCAAGATGTATGAGACAGGCGAAATTCCCTCAGACTTCTAGATGAATATAATAATTCCAATCCCAAAGAAAGCAGACATCGACAGATGTGAAAATTACCGAACTCTCAGTTTAATTCGTCACAGCTGCAAATTACTAATGTGAATTCTTTACAAACAAATGGAAAAACTGATAGAAGCTGACCTCGATGAAGATCAGTTTGGATTCCGTAGAAATGTTGGATCATGTGAGGCAATACTGACCCTACGACTTATCTTAGAAGAAAGTTTAAAGAAAGGATAACCTACGTTTCGAGCATTTGTAGACCTAGAGAAAGCTTTTGATAATGTTGACTGGAATTCTCTCTTTCTAATTCTGAAGGTGGCAGGGGTAAAATACTGGGAGCGAAAGGCTATTTACAATTAGTACAGAAAGCAGATGGCAGATATAAGAGTCGAGGGGTATAAAAGGGAAGCAGTGGTTGGGAAGGGAGTGAGACAGGGTTGTAGCCTATCCCCGATGTTATTCAATCTGTATATTGAGCAAGCAATAAAGGAAACAAAAGAAAAGTTCAGAGTAGGTATTAAAATCCATGGAAAAGAAATAAAAACTTTGACAGAATTACAATGTCATCGGCGAACATCACGGACAGCAAAAGGCTTGGAAGAGCAGTTGAACAGAATGGACAGTGTCTTGAAAGGAGGGTGTAAGATGAACATCAACAAAAGCAAAACGAGGATAATGGAATGTAGTCTAATTAAGTCGGGTGATGCTGAGGGAATTAGATTAGGAAATGAGACACTTAAAGTAGTTAAGGAGTTTTGCTATTTGGGGAGCAAAATAACTGATGATGGTCGAAGTAGAGAGGATATAAAATGTAGACTAGCAATGGCAAGGGAAGAGTTTCTGAAGAAGAGAAATTTGTTAACATCGAGTATAGATTTAAGTGTCAGGAAGTCGTTTCTGAAAGTGTATGGAGTGTTGCCACATATGGAAGTGAAATGTGGGCGATAAATAGTTTGGACAAGTAGATAATAGAAGCTTTCAAAACGTGGTGCTACAGAAGAATGCTGAAGATTAGATTGGTAGATCACATAACTAATGAGGAGGTATTGAATAGAATTGGGGAGAAGAGGAGCATGTGGCACAACTTGACTAGAAGAAGGGATCGGTTGGTAGGACATGTTCTGAGGCATTAAGGGATCACCAATTTAGTACTGGAGGGCAGCGTGGAGGGTAAAAACCGTAGAGGGAGACCAAGAGATGAATAGACTAAGCAGATTAAGAAGGATGTAGGTTGCAGTGAGCACTGGGAGATGATGAAGATTGCACAGGATAGAGTAGCATGGAGAGCTGCTACAAACCAATCTCAGGACTGCAGACAACAACAACAACAACAACAACAACAACAACTAATGGTGTTCAGTTACTACTATCTGAACAACTGTGTTCTTCACATTTGCGATATTTGAAAATCCATATGAAATTTGGAATGGTGGTCAGGCATGTGCTAACTGTGGATGAAGGATGTCATTGACAAGATAGTTGAGGAGGGAGCAGGTCGAGCATGTGTCGTCGTCTTTTGGTCGCTGTTCTTGCCTGGGTAATGCATTAAGAGCTTCAGCGTATGATGCGTCATCTGTGTGCTGAAGTGGTCAGTGCATCGGTTTGGAACTTGGTAATGTATATTCATTCTGAATACTGATTTTTGGCACTGAATAGCAATTCAGTAATAACTATTAAAAGTGATTAATTTTTCCTGTCAACATTGTGGCACACAGCACGAGGACACTAGCATATGTTCAATGCTGCCTGTACACGCTCTGCTTCTTCTGACTGCACTGCTATTTCAAATCACATTTATTACACTAACTACAATATTAACCTCTGTAGTTGTCAGTACATCCCTATCCTAATAGCCTGTTACCATATCATCCGGTTTAATATTTGACATTTATTGGTGTTTTGCAATTTAGTCATTGACTTTCCCTTGTGATTCTCATATTTCTTTAGGGCACAATGGAAGGTTACGCAACCAGACACCTACGTTAGTAGTGAAAACACTAAAGCAACATAACTTACTCGAGTGGAACTATATAGTTCCAGAGGCCTCAAACACCAATGATATATACATGGAGACTCAAAAGAATGAAAATTAATTGTGAAAGGCAGGATTTGAACCCAAGCCCCCTGCTCATTAGGCAGATGTGCTAACCACTATAGTTAATAAGATGGCAAAGTGGTTTTGCATAACCTCACCAATTATCCTGCATGCTTCACTTGTCAATCTGAACTCCGATTCATGCCACAGCCCACTCAGTATTCCCCAAAAACTAACAGCACTTCATAGAGTCTCAGTATGTAGGTTGTTACTATAAAACCACTGGAGAACACATACACTACTGAAGTTTCATTTGCTTATTTTCGCTTTACAATTTTGTTACTATGAACAAAAGCATTAGGTTGCACAGTAACCTGACAAATGCCAATAGATGAATGAGATATGGACAACAGGTCCCACAGCTGCTGGTTCCTTGTCAGATCCTACTGCTGCAGCAGGTAAGTCCTCTAATGCTCCAGTACTTTAATTACTTTAAAGAGTAGTAAAAGGAGTGACCTCAGGAGAATTCTACCCCATGATGATGCCAGGGGTGCCAGATCCCCCCATGCCATCAGACTCAGAACCCAATTTAATCAACATTCTTCTAGTTCAATTGATAGAGGTGGAACAAAATTTTGGTCATCAACAGAGGATAGTACAGTGGTAGCAAGCAATGATGGGTGCCGTAATGAACAACACGACTCCCAACATTACGACGAGCTCCTCTGAGTACGATCATTTTCAGAGGCAAAATATTCGTCGTACAATTCGATAGATCACAAGAAACTTGCAGGTAAAAGACTTCAATGGCTCTCTTGTGCCCTACCTGTCACAATATTAGGGTTGATGTGCAGCTCCTCAGAAGTGGAATTGTGTATCAGCATGTGGCCTCTTCCTTATATGTCCTGTCATGTGTTACTTTCGACCTACTGATTACAACCAGTGTAAGTTGATACCAAACAACATCACACTCAGAAATTTCCAACAATCTGACTTTTTAGAAGTCTCGCCCATTTCCTCAGATACATGGTTCCAAAGAAATAATAGTTTCCGACAATCCATGTAGTCCTGCACAACTGGTTATCACATATTTGACTAAGTTACTTGTAAGTCTAAGACACATGATATCAGAAAACCATTGCATGGGTGATATTTAAGCATTCCATACCCTTCTACAAGAACCAGAATTTGTTAAATTTGTTTCCTGACTGATAACATCGAGTAGCTATGGAGCGCACTCAAATGTCTTGCTTCAGCCATACAGACCAAATAACTGAATTTCACTCGGTTATGATATTTATATACCATCAAACTGCCACACGCATTGGCAGGAATAAAAGCAATTATGTCAGTTAAGTTCAGCAAAAACAGCCATTACTAGCAGAGATCAGTGGCATATAATGATAAGATTGTTAAGGTTACATTCATGACCCCAGGAAATAATCATTTGAGAGAAAGTCTCTCCCAACAGTGACAAGCCAAGTGGTAATTGACAACAGTGAGGACAGGAGATAATGAATAACTAGTTTCGCTCTTTTAGTGATATTGCATATGGTAGGTGCGAGAAAGATGGCATCTGGCCAAATCAATTACAACCAATAATGAAATTTAAGAGAACAATTGTGAGGGAGGAGGAAAGGTTGAATGTGAATTGCTTTGAACTACATGTGGCAATGACCTAAGTTAGCAGCAACTTTTCTCACTATTGCACTCCTTACCCAACAACACAATTTTAAGGGTAGATTTATTTAAGTGAACAAGAAGCCCTAATCAATTTCAGCGGTTCAAAAATAAAGCTCACAGTAAACGGTATCTGTGTGTTGTTAAAGAAAGCTGCATCAAACCATACTTTCGACTGAAGACAACATGGACAAAATCTGGAAACTGTGTTTTGTGACAAGATATCTCAATTATGGTCAGATTAAAATTAGGACAGCTTACATTTGTCACTTTCTGCTGCACTGCTGTCACATTGTCAGCCTGCTGCTGCTCATTTATGGGCTGCACACAAAGATAGTGCGACACTTCACAAAGGCTGTTAATGTGTAACAAGAGCAATTTTCAAAATAGGCTCATGCATCTTAGGCTCATGGGCAGAAATTTGTATGTCAGTGCATGTACCTTGTAAGTAAATTTTTGAATGTCTCACCTACAGTTAAGGCACATTATACAGGCAAGCTATCGCAAAGATAATATTTAAGCATTTCAAAGGTTTCTACTAAAACTGGAGTATTAAAACTTGAATTTTTGATCGTGATTCTTCCGTCACTGATGGAAGCTAGAGGTGTTGCCACAGCCATACAGACCAAGTAACTGGAAATCAAAGACGAAGATTTCTAAATGAGTACGATTCAGAGATCAGTAGCCTCAGATGCCAAAAATGCACAATGACAACAATTATGGCAGTAGGTTCAGTAGAAATGGCTATGAGTAGAAAAAAATTGTCGATATTGGATCTGCAGGATGAGGAAATAATCCTATGGGAGACAGTACCTCACAACAACAAAAGCAGCAACACCAATGACAACAATTACAAAGATGGTGACACAGGTGATAGTTGAGTCAACAGTCAGGGTAGAACACATGATGATGATGATGATTTGTTTGTGTTGTGCTCAACTGGGCAGTTATCAGTGCCTGTACAAATCCTTAAATTTACTCAATCCAATCTCACCACTTTCATGAATGATGATGAAATGATGAAAACTATACAAACACAGTCCACATGTGGAGAAAATACCCAACCGGACCAGGAATCGAACCAAGGACCCTGTAATCCAGAGGAAGCACCATTAGCCACTAGACGGGTTAAACAGAGCAGACTTTGTAGCAATCACTTTTTACATCATGATGATATATGGGGATGGTATCTGATACACGTTGTTTCATTTTGTATACATCTACACCTACATACATACTCTGCAAGCCACGGTGTAGTGCATGGTTGAAAGTATCCCGTAACTCTAGTAGTCGTAACTATTTCTGTTCAACTTGGAAACAGAGGGAGGGGAAAACAATTACCTGAATTGCTCCATTCAAGCTCTAATTTCTCTCTATCTTACGTGAAATGTACGTTGCCAACAGTAGGATCGTTGTGCAGTCAGCTTCAAATAGTGGTTCTCTAATTTTTTTCAACAGTGCTCCTAAAAAAGAAAGTTCCCTTTCTTCCAGGGAGTCTCATTTAACTTCCCAATCTCTATAATACTCACATGTTGTTCAAACCTATGGGCAAAATATCTTGCAGCATGCTTCTGAATCTTTCTTTAATCTGACTTTGTACAGAACCCGCAAAGTCATTCACCCTTTTATTATTTTTTTAGGTGAGGTCTTGCTGTTTTGCATGAAGTGGTGTTCTGGTTATCAGCAATATCATGTGTCAAGATGAGAAACCACACTATTTCAATCACAAAAAATAATTGACGTTTGAATTGTGGGAAGGAGAAAAATTCAGTGCTAATTAGGTTGGCCCAGACATACCGAGGACATAAGCTGTCACACACACACAGTTGTGGGAGAAGATCTTTAAAATTAACACCAAGCAGTATTGAATTTCAGTGGTGCAAAAACAGAGCCGAGTGTAAATGGAATTTTTGTGTTATTAAGAGCAGCTGCATCAAACCCGTATTTGCACTGAAGCCCACAACAAGAAAATGGTTTGAAAACTGTGTTTTGGGAAAAGATATCGGAACAGATTGACTGATGTTTCTCACTCCATCTAGATCATGAACTGAACTAGGATTCTTTGAAGGGGGTACAGGTGAGATCGGAATGTCATCAGGTTGAAAGTTCTTCAGATTCAGGCAGACTGTAACTTGTTTATATTTTGTGATTCCAACGTCATGAGAAAGGGAGGTAGAGAAAGAACCGGCACTAAAAGGATGCAACGTATTGGCGGAGGCATCGAATTCCTTTGCCATGCAGTGCAACACTTTACAAATCCATCCAAAATTAAATGCCAACCTGGGACCCTCATAGATTTCTCGCATTTACCACTGGAGGGCATACCAGTAGGCTGGCACTGTGATGTTCATGAAATGTTTTCACTGTATCAAATATGAACAGCCATCAGTTGTATAATGGAATGACAACCATGAAAATTTCTGCCGGACCAGGACTCTCAGCCAGATTTCTCCTTATTGCACAAGGTAGTCTTACCATTATGCTATCGAAGCACAATTCATGGGCAAACCCAGACTTCCACTTATTGTCAACCATGTGTCTTCAACTCTCACTCTTACATTCACTAGGTACACTCCTGTATGGGTGAAATATTGTGATTGAAATGCACATTTTGATTCAAATGTCACTTACCTGGTGTCAGGGGAGAGACATGCTCTGTGTTGTTAAGAAGTACAGTCCAGTGTTCCTTCGGACAGGCATGCATGTCCAAAGCAACAGTGCATCATACTTCTGAGCATCACTAGCACTGCGTTACCCCACTCCAGTGTTCAGATTGCCACGCTTCACACACTGTATAAGGAACCACAGATAATTGCAATTACTATACAGGTATGACTAGCAGCTTTATTCTGACTTCAATCAAGGCTGTCAAAGAATGTGCAACAATTTTTGTAGCTGTGACATAAAATATGGGTGTAAAAAGTATTCAGATATGTGTTGATACAAATACAACAGTTTTTTAACCAAGACCAGAGGCTTTTTATCAATGTCACATCTGTGAAAGTTGTTGCAGAGCTATTTCACAGATAAAGGTATTGTGCTATGTAATGGACTGAAATTAAGAAGTTTCTGTACCATGTTCTTCATAACTAATCAAAAGAGTGGCCTAACATTAATAAACTGCATTACTGAGGTACAACTTTAGTATAACTGGTTGAGCATGGCAGGATGTAAGGATGAAATCATGCCTATTTTCATGATGAATAGTCCAGTCCTTGAAGTACATTCTATGCAAACACACTAAGGGTTACTCTACTGGTGTCATTAATGACATACTTTATGTGCTGAACTACAGAATCTGGAAAGATAAAGGTTCACCTCTGTGCAACAGATTTGGAATCTGTATTACAATTCAGGAGAATACTATAAAAATTACTGTATGTCATATATTGAGAACATATCGACTGGTACATTGTTAAGCTGAAGGCTATTGGAAGTCAGCTTTGGAACTAGAGGATAGGAAATCAGACACAAAGCAGATAGCAGGCAGAGTGACAGTATTTAGAATACCAGAGGTAGATAGTATTGCCTCCAAATAGCAGGCACTAACAGTCCCATGGTAGAATCTTCAGTTCAGAAAATTAAATGGCAACTCCATTCACTGCCTAAATGCTGCTGAACAGTGTCACTTTAGAAGATGGCTGCCCACACACCCACCCACAAACACATAAAATGTCTTATTATGGGCAAGTATCAAGCCTGCTGCCTATGCTAACTGCAATTTAGTTTGTTTACACAGGTTAGAATCTGATGAGAAAGGGGAACAGTGCTGCAACATCACTCCCCACTCATGAGATGCCTCAGGGTAGTGCCAAGTGACATAGAACATGGTTGTTGCTAGTCGTAATACGAAGTGCAGTGACCTTCAGCATTCGTTGCTACAAAACTTGGAGTTAATTTAATGGCCAGATCGTCACCACCTACACAATAGGAGAAGAGAAACGATACAAAGTTGCTAGCCCGAGACACCAGGGAAGTACAAAGCCACAATGCACAATGCATGTGGTATGAGTGGATTGGTTGGCGAACTACAGATAAGGAGAATTAGTGTGCTGCCACTATCCCTTAAAAACCCATATTTTTTATTCAGGGCAAGTTTTCGATCTGACCATTGGTGCCCCAACTCCTTGTCATTTATAGCCAGCCTCTACTTCTACATTGCCCCAGCAGATTGCCACAACTCTGGATCTCTTATTATATTGGCCACAGTAGTGGAGAGGAGATGGTCCACTTCACATACAAGTGGTGGAAACTAGGGTCTCCATACCTGTACTGAGGGATTGCCAATCAACACTTACGTTTACTGGAATAATTTTTCTCTTGTTTTTCAAGCACGTGAATTGTCTCAATTATGAACCTTGCAAGAATGCCAGGGTTCTTGGCTTATCCCAAGCAGACGATATCAAGTACTGATACTGCCTGGTCTCTATCATGACCCCTCTCTCCAGACATTGGAAACCTTTCATATGCACACTAACACACAGTGGAAATTACAATGGGTTTATTACTGAAGTGTAATGAGAAGCAATCATATAACAAAGTAATTTTCACTAGAAAAACATCATATGCTGCCAGCTGACCCAATCTAACACTTCTACAAGCATATCTGATAATGCACTGCCAGTAGGTCTTATTTTTTCATCCTATGCAGTACCAGTTCATTCAACACAAGATGGTATGTGCAAACTTGCAACCAGTAAGATCGGAACTTATGCATATTTGACAGAGTTGTCAAGTCCTAATGGTCTGTCTTATATCTATGATGTGTATCTTAGGTGGCTATCCGTACCTTCACTTCCGCAGGATACCAAACGGCAACCCTCCAGAATTATGGAGGGGTACAAAGTTTAACAGAAATTATCATTGTTCAGAGGCAATAACTCCATTGACACTATGACCTCAAATAATAAGGAGAACAAGGCTACATTATCACATCTCCTCCACACGGATCAGCCAAACAGTACAGGTACAAGGCTGTAGACATTTTAAATACTGAAGTTGAACAACAGTTGCATTACCCCATATTTGGTTCTTAATAACTAATACCTCAAACAGATACTTCTCTGAAAATGCACCTGTTCTGGTGAGAGAATTTTTTTTTACCACCCAGTCTCACAAGCTATTAAAAAGATTTCTCTAATGAAATTTTTGTGTTTTTCAAGCTTTTTGGCACTAATATTGCAGATATGATAGTATCCCTTACTACCAAATATACTGACAACATTGAAAAAAAAATAAAAATGTACAAGAGATTGTATAGCCATGGATAGTCATGAAATTATGCCAATATTTGGCATTTTGCATTTGACAAGTATAGAGAAAGGTCAGCATGTAAATGCAAAAGAATTTCGCGAGTCAGGCAGTACACATATGAATATCCTGAATGCCATAATGAGCTACGAGACATTTCTGCTTGTAATACATTGTATGAGATTTGCTGACATTTCCACTCCAAATGAAAGGAAAAAACTTGACAGCATAATTGACTGCAAAGGAATGTGGACGTTTTCTGACAGCAACCTGAAGTGATTCTATAATCCTGCTGATTATGTTACAGTACATGAAATGTTGACTCTGTTTAGAGGCTGCTACTCCTGGACCCTATATATACACCACACAGACCCACAAAATATTCAATATTACTGGTACAAAACTTTTTTCAGTCACTCATGGCACATATTTTAATTGAAGTATATGTAGGAAAGCAGCTAGATGGACCATTTCTAGTAACAAACAGCCCAGCAATAATTGTAGGAAGGCTTGTCAGTGACATCAAAGATACACACAGAAATGTCATCATTGACAATTGTCACACAAACTGCCAGTAGTGGAGGACACGGAGAAAAAATTGACCATTCTAAGCACTCTTCACAAGAAGGAAAGGGAGATACCTCTTGAATTTTGCATCTAAGAGACCAACCTGTGGAGTTTCAAAATGTTGCTTCCAAGCTAATAAATTCATTTTTTGTACCCAACCAAGAAGTAACTGTTTGCTGATACTCCTATCTACAATGCATGATATGGATGATATCAACCCCAAAACAAGGAAGCCAATTATCATTTTTTTTTTTTTACATTCACACTGAAGGAGGAGTGGATACTGTAGATAAAATGATTACAGGTTATTCTGTTTCCAAAATCAGAAAAAGTTGGCCTATGGTGTTATTTTATAGTAAGCTAAACATATCTTGGATAAATTGCCAAATTTTGTATACACTTTCAAAACCAAAAGGAACCATAAAAATTTGATGTAATTTTCTTAAGAATTTAGCATTTCCATTAACAAATGAACACTTAAAAAATAGATTGGAAATCATATCACTCAGGAGTAAAATTCGGAGTAGGTATTAAAATCCATGGAGAAGAAATGAAAACTTTGAGGTTCACCGATGACATTGTAATTCTGTCAGAGACAGCAAAGGACTTGGAACAACAGTTGAACGGAATGGACAGTGTCTTGAAAGGAGGATATAAGATGAACATCAACAAAAGCAAAACGAGGATAATGGAATGTACTCTAATTAAGTGGGGTGATGCTGAGGGAATTACATTAGGAAATGAGGCACTTAAAGTAGTAAAGGAGTTTTGATATTTGAGTAGACAAATAACTGATGATGGTCAAAGTAGAGAGGATATAAAATGTAGACTAGCAACGGCAAGGAAAGTGTTTCTGAAGAAGAGAAATTTGTTAACATTGAGTATGGATTTAAGTGTCAGGCAGTCATTTCTGAAAGTATTTGTATGGAGTGTAGCCATGTATGGAAGTGAAACATGGACGATAAATAATTTGGACAAGAAGAGAATAGAAGCTTTCAAAATGTGGCTCTACATAAGAATGCTGAAGATTACATGGGTTGTCACATAACTAATGAGGAGGTATTGAATAGAATTGGGAAGAAGAGGAGTTTGTGGCACAACTTGACAAGAAGAAGGGACTGGTTGATAGGACAAGTTCTGAGGCATCAAGGGATCACCAATTTAGTACTGGAGGGCAGCGTGGAGAGTAAAAACCGTAGAGGGAGACCAAGAGATAAATACACTAAGCAGATTAAGAAGGATGGAGGTTGCAGTAAGTACTGGGAGATGATGAAGATTGCACGGGATAGAGTAGCATGGAGAGCTGCATCAAACCAGTCTCAGGACTGAAGGCCACAACAACAACAACAACAACAACAACAACGACGACGACGACGACAATCCTTTCAAATTAGGTTTTGAGTTAAAGTTTTGGGAACTATTTATTAATAGAATGTATTATTTCCTTTGAAATTTTCATCCTAGTGGAAGGATGATTGTTGTATCTTCATTTCTACGGAAATGTACTCTTTGTGCCTCCTACCAGCAACGTGTGAACCCATTTGTCTAACTACTGTTGGATTTTTAGCAGTTACATGGAAGAATGATTTAGCCAACAAGATTGCAAAGCATACTCAATGTCAAGAAGTAAAGAAATTCAAAAGCAGATTTCCATATCCACTCTGTGAGGAAATATACTGAAGATGCACATATATTCCATCAAAAATAGCTAATATGGAATTTTCCCTTACAAATGAGAAAATATGAAAATCCAGTGCAAAAGAGAACAGTGCCAATATGAGCAATTTACGTACAATGCATTTAAATCTTGCAGTCCAAACACAGATTTCTGAGCAGGAACAGAAATACACGAGAACACAGATCATGTGATGGGACCCTTACCAGGTTGGATTAATAGAAGAGATAGACATGATCCAGCGAAAAGCAGCGTGATTCGTCATGGGGACATTTAGTCAGCGCGAGAGCGTTACGGAGATGCTGAACAAGCTCCAGTGGCGGACACTTCAAGAAAGGAGTTACGCAATACGGAGAGGTTTATTATCGAAATTACGAGAGAGCACATTCCGGGAAGAGATGGGCAACATATTACTACCGCCCACATATATCTCGCGTAATGATCACAACGAAAAGATCCGAGAAATTAGAGCAAATACGGAGACTTACAAGCAGTCGTTCTTTCCACGCACAATTCGTGAATGGAACAGGGAAGGGGGGATCAGATAGTGGTACAATAAGTACCCTCCGCCACACACCGTAAGGTGGCTCGCGGAGTATAGATGTAGATGTAGATGTAGATGTGGTGAAACCAGATTCTGTATCATATGAAATGAAATCATATATGAAGTCTGTAGAAACCCTTACACTGCTGCACCTCCACCACCACTATTGCTCATTAGAGTAGTGCACTGTTCACTTGCTCTGTGTCCCGTACAGAAGCCACTGATCTCAATCCTGCACCTCTACTGCCTGCAGCTGAAACAGAGATGTCCTTGGCAGGCAAATGTTTCTCATGTAGCTACCTACCTCATACTTATGCTGACACGTCCTTACTCACTAACTAGACCATTTCTAACAGCCACACATTTTATTGGGTCTAGTGTTAGAAAACAAGTGTAACCAAGTATAACTTTCAAACACTCAGTTTGTGTGAATGTTTCTTCTTGTATCTTACCTACGAATGTGGTACCTCTACCACTTGTCTGGCACCAGCAATTTACTATAGCCACCTCGGAAAAACTAGTGGCTTTCATTGATGGTTCAGGTTCCCCCATCACAGGTGCTACCCACGATGGTTTATGTCATACGACGACTCTGCTGAAGAAGTGAAACATGAAAACTTGCAACACCAACACCTCATTGCATTCAGGATAATTGACACATAAACTTAAGGGTTTGTTGGGGATTCCTGCCATGTGTCCAACAGTAGTTGTGCTTTAAATGAACTGGCCTCACACTTTTGATGAAACGTGTAGTTTGTCATCACCTTATAGTCACGAGCGCATTCAAATCAGTGTCACATGTGTAGAATTTTACCAGTAACGCAGGCAGTCACATCAGTCTTATCAGGATTAGGTAGCAGAGCTGAAGGGTTTGAGGGCCGTAAGTGTAACTTTGTTTCTAAAAGCTCCACAGAATCTAACGCAGACTTTGCAGTTGATGATATGATCATCTGCCCAGTGCCGAATAAGAATATTCATCAGAGAACCCTTTGAAGTGAAGATCTGTCTTCAGAAAAAATTTTAGTACTGGTCATTCTCTAAGTCCCCCATGCAGTAGCCTACCAAATCAAAGAACCAGGCAACGTCACCATCATTTACAGTGAACAACTTCTGCACATGGCACAAGATAATGAAGACATTGCTGCTCAGGCTGGGAAGCCTAGCTGAGATGTATAAACCCAATGATGATGCTGACAAGGAAACCGTGTGGCACTTGCAACAAATCCCTCTCACTCTGTGTGGCGTGAGGAGGCTGTTTGCCCCCCAGATGGTGAGAGTTGTGGGACAACAAAAACTACATGGCTTCAATTTGTCACACCCAGCCTTCCTCAATATGAATGGACCTTGACATTCATTCCATTTCATTATTGTCTACAGGTTAGAATGAACTTTTTATTTAAGTGTTGGCACTGAAGAAACCGTTATCTCCAAAAGTGAACAGCATATCAACTGTTTCACTCCTCTGCTCTCAGACTCGCACACAGATCAGCTCCCTCCGTCAGCAACCATCAAATGCCATGTGCTAAACTACAAACGAGCAGCATACTACAATTCTCACTCTGTTTCTGTCCACCACAGCTCATATGGTTGAACGGACTGCAGATGTGTATTTGGTTATTAACGAAACTGACACCAAAAATTTGTTTGGGTTCCATGCTTTTGTTACTTTTGAATTCTCTAAAAATTAAAATATGTATCTTTTGTCAGATCTGGTTCCTTATCAAGACCTAGATTAATTGTGTTCTGAATTTTTGGATTTGTTTTCTGTGGGATTGTGGTGTGTGAACAACTTCACAGCACAAATCAATGTAATAATTTGGCTTGACTGCATTTTTTTCATGTCCTTACATGAGTGAGTACAACTGAATCTCTTGAGTCACCAGGCATAATTCAGTTGCTTTAGACAAGTGAGTGGGCTACATGATTATTTATTTACTTAATGATAAAAAAAATAAACAAAAATAAACAGGTGTGTCACCTCCAATTTTGTGGAGACATGAAATTTATCACAGTCATGTTATCGGCACATATCAGCTCCTGGCAGAAGGTGAGTTACTTGCAAAATTGCACTAATCCTTTTCCCAAACTGACTGGGGTATGGCCTCCCTCCAGGTTCCATTAAAAGATCAGACACTGCAGCTTCCCAGTTCACAGTACCACTCTCATGGAGGAGGCCAGCAACTGTGCATCTCTGCACACACGACTTTCACTCCTACTCAGCAGTCCACACAAAATGCGAACTGTTGACACCTGTCATGACCGCTTCAAAACTATGGATGTGTCAACTTTAGTGCACCACAGAGGTGCTGGCATCTGGTCACTTTTCCCCCCGAAGCAATGAGAGTTTGTAGTAACATACACACTACTGTACCTTTGCCATCACTAATGTTCAGTGTGTTGGTATGTGTGCTGATTTGGGTAGCATGCTGTTCAGCTGTTGTGTGCCCCCACCCGAGAACCCTGACCTCTGTCCAACACCTTTATCACATGCAGACAAAAGCCTAGTGCATGGCATGTAGGAGCTCCAACTGGAAAACTTGTTTATGGTCTCTAAACCGTATTGTACTTATGCCCTCACACCGTGACCTAATAGGTATTAGGTTGGGGTATAATTTTGTAGCTTTTGTGTTTTGCATGTTGTTATTCCAATTGCTATGAATTTATTTATTGCTTATTTTTTTTTGAGGTTCACCATTGCTTGTCAAGTTTATATATTGTCATTTTTTCAGTTAAAGGCACCTTAACCCATGATGAACTACATCAGTGTACTTGAGAACAGGGAAATACGATTAAGTGTGATCATTTTACCATATGTTACATTTGCATGCAAAAGGGGAATATTCAAAAACTGTTTTTACAGGTATCGTGTGCTCCAAGCCAAAATCACAAAAATCGGCAGGGGTACATCTGTGCCTCACTGCTTGATCGGATTCTAGTGGTTCATTAAGAACACCAATGATTCCTATCCTGTATTGTCACTGGCCTTGAGAAATGGTGTGTCTATGCTAACACAAGGAAAAGAAAGGAATGATTGCGTCCAGACAAAGCAGCAACTCCCCATACAAAGATCTGCACACATTAACAAAAGATTCACAAAGAAAATACATTCATTTTAAACAACTACCACTTCTTGCAGATGCAATCTAAGAACAATGACCAGGAAGACTGTATGAAGTGATGCTGCTCCATGATAACAACCTCTATCATTCTGCTAGACTGACAAAAAATATTGTACAGGAGTTTATTTTAGAAGTCATTCCAGACCAATCTGGTTCACTTAATCCTGTGCACTCAGATTATCACCTTTTTTGCTCTCTGCATAACAACCTTTGAGAAACTTACTTCCTTTCTTTCTGGATGAAAAGGCACTGTGAACATGGATTGGTGAGTTCTTTGCCTCAAAACCACACGATTTCTAGTCACAGAGTAGTAAAGTTGCCCCAGTTTTGGCAGACTGTTGTAAATAGTGAAGAAAAACACATTACTGGTGACTGAAATCTCTTATGTGTGTGTCTTGTGTTTATCAAAATTGGAAAAATGATATGAACATATACACCAACCCAGTATTTGCTTTCTTACTGCCATGACTTTCATCAAGTTCACCATACACACTATCATTTTCTCTCTAACAGATGTAAGTGAATGTCAATCCCAACACAAGCAACATATTAACAGTTCAATTTGGAGACTGTAAGATGCAGAAGTCCTAATCACATACGGAGGACAAGAAAAAAATCACACAATGAGATCTACACATTGGACTGAAAAACGTGGAGCACTTCAAATGGCCTAAGAGCATACCAGAATTGTGTTTCCAGAAGTCCCTGCACGAGTTTCAGTCCCCCTGCTGTCATGCACAAATGGAAACTGCATCTTTCGTTCTGATTTCGAAACTCCTGCTTTCTACACATTAGTTTGTGTGGTGTATGTTTCCTTTTCTTTTGTTTTGTATTTGGGTGCAAAAGCAACTATAATGATATGCGCCCATATCAGAATTATACAACATGAAGACTAAGAGAGGAGGTAGAAATGACTACACTCTATTCACAATCGATGGAACAGAAGAATGCTAAAACAAAGATGTGGAGAAAAGTGTATAAAGTACGCCATAGAGTAATGGAGGTCCTGAAATAAAAATTACATGGTCTTCGCCATAATGCTTTTATGGATAAAAAGTAACACGCAGTCAACAGCTCGCTTGTCGTTCGCTAAAACGGGCGATAATTCAGATGGAAAACTCAAACAGGCACACAAACTATTAAAAAAAAACTCCATTCTGCCAGGAAATGCCTGAAATTTTAACATTGCACCCAATGTCCACAACATGCTGGGGGAGCGCCACTTAACAAATGGCAAAGGCTGAAAAGGCAGTGCAAAATACGCAGCCTAGATAAAATGACCTCATGAAGGGAGGGCTGACAGGATTTTGTCCAAGCCACAGGGAGAAGCTTAATAACCCAGAGCTTATTCCATTGAGTACCGAGCGAGGTGGCGCAGTGGTTAGACACTGGACTTGCATTAGGGAGGACGACGGTTCAATCCTGCGTCCGGCCATCCTGATTTAGGTTTTCCGTGATTTCCCTAAATCACTTCAGGCTAATGCCGGGATGGTTCCTCTAAAATGGCACAGCCGACTTCCTTCCCCATCCATCCCTAATCCGATGAGACCGATGACCACGCTGTCTGGTCTCCTTCCCCAAACCAACCAACCATTATTCCATTGAATGGAGAACCAGTGAAGCTAAAGTGACACCACCTCCTGACAGATGGCAACACAGTAATCATTAGAGGGAATTTATGAACCAATGGGCTGAGGTAAAATTACTGCAGCCTTGGCACCGGTATCAGTAGCTTTGTTTCCTGCCACACCGACATGGGCATGAACCCACACGAACATCTGAAGGGCTCTATCACGAGTGATCAAGTGACAGTTTTCCTGGAACGATTGCACTAAGGGATGGGTGGTGTACAGCCCACAGAGGCTTTGAAGGGTGCCGACAGTGTCTGACACATCTAAAAAGCCTGTGTCGCCAAATGTATTCAGTGGCCTGATACAGGGTGAAAAGCTACGCTGTAAATACTGAGCAGTGCACCAGAAGCCAATAACTAAAGACGTTGGCACCAATGACAATGGTGTACCCAACACCATGGTCAATCTGAGAACCATCAGTATACACAAAGGTACAGTCACTGAGGAAGGAATACTTGGGAACACTGAGTTTTCAAGGCCCAAGTGTCCTCTCGCTTGTCAATCACCTTTATTCCTGAAGATTGTCTTTGAAAAATTCCTCAAGGAAATAGTTCAGGCTACCATGGAAGTCACCTGTGTAGAGAGTGCACAGGATACCAGTCACGGAGCAGGTGTCGTAGGTTTTCTCCACATCATAAAACATGGTCATAATCTGGGATTTCTGCAGGAAACCATTCATAACACGGGTGGACATAGTGACGAGATGGTGATTTGCAGAACAGCGTCCTCGATATCCACACTGTGCAGTGGTCAGTAAATTGCGAGACTCGAGCCAACATACCACCCAGGCATAAATCATATGCTGCATCACCTTGCAAACAAATCTGGCAAGAGAAATTGGGTGATAACTAGAAAGAATGCGTTTGTCCTTACCGGGCTTAGGTATGGGTATGACAATGGCTTCCCACCAGTGACTGGGAAACGTGCATTCTGGTTGTCTACAAGAGAGTATTGCTCTCTCATATCACAGGCAGTACTGTGCCTCACAATTCAGAGAAGGGAAGGGTATCACTAGAGCCACCTCCATTCATTTCTGATGGAAGAAGGCCGGGTGACAGTGGGAAGAGCTTGAAATTTCCGCAAAATGATGACCTAAGGTGTTTGACATTCATTGTATAGACGAAAAGCAGGGAACAGAACGTTCTGCGGTGATACGGATAATGTTTGTAAGATATTCTACCTGGCATCACAATTGGGGAAATGTTGGTCATTGTAAGGACAATCACGATGAGGATAAAGGTCAAGGGGTTTCACCTCAGTGCTCTGGTGGCATGGAGGCTGGCCAGGTGAAGGTAGTACACGATGACACCATCGAAGAGTATCTCCGAGTCAGTTTAGGAGAAGACCGTTTGCCTTTGTTGGATTTCTTGAGCCTTTCCAGTTGGCAGAGGAAGTCTTAGATGTTGGTTGACTGAAAGGAGATAGGAAGTCTTCATGGGAGTATTTCATCTGTCCTTTCCAGCAGGTCGGTTGTGTATCTGGTGACTTCTCCCATTGTGGCGAGGGTTTGATGGCTTGTTGCACAGCTGGACAAGGGGATGGTGATACTACCATGACAATGGGAGATTTCACAATCTCTGAGATGTATTTGAGGTCACATGTCTGCATGGCCATGTCCTTCATGGAGCAAGATGAAGCAAGAACCACATTATAAGTGCCTGACAGTAGGACACAGGGTTTTTAACTAGCCAGTAACTTGCGAGTGACCGGGTAAGGAACTTTTTCCTTTACCCAGATCTCCTAGACAGCTGCTCATCAAAACATAACAGATAATTACGACAGGAGGTGGCATGATAACCATTGCAGTAGATGCAGCAGCAAGGTGGTGGCAGACAATAGGTCTGGTTAGCTTCCCTACATCAAGTTACACAGTTGGCCGCTTGTCAACAAGACTATAAAGTGTATCTAAAAACAAAGATGATGTGACTTACTGATCGAAAGTGCTGGCAGGTCGATAGACACACAAACAAACACAAACACACACAAAAAATTCAAGCTTTCGCAACAAACTGTTGCCTCATCAGGAAAGAGGGAAGGAGAGGGAAAGACGAAAGGATGTGGGTTTTAAGGGAGAGGGTAAGGAGTCATTCCAATCCCGGGAGCGGAAAAACTTACACACACATGTCAATCCACACATATACAGACACAAGCAGACATCTCACAAGCAGACATATTTAAAGACAAAGAGTTTGGGCAGAGATGTCAGTCGAGGCGGAAGTGAAGAGAAGAAGGAGATAGCCTCGACTGACATCTCTGCCCAAACTCTTTGTCTTTAAATATGTCTGCTTGTGAGATGTCTGCTTGTGTCTGTATATGTGTGGATGGACGTGTGTGTGTGTGTGTGTGTGTGTGTGTGTGTGTGTGTGTGTGTGTGTGTGTGTGTGTGTGTGTGCGCGCGCGAGAGTGTATACCCATCCTTTTTTCCCCCTAAGGTAAGTCTTTCCGCTCCCGGGATGGAATGACTCCTTACCCTCTCCCTTAAAACCCACATCCTTTCGTCTTTCCCTCTCCTTCCCTCTTTCCTGATGAGGCAACAGTTTGTTGCAAAAGCTTGAATTTTGTGTGTGTGTTTGTGTGTCTATCGACCTGCCAGCGCTTTCGTTCGGTATGTCACATCATCTTTGTTTTTAGATATATTTTTCCCATGTGGAATGTTTCCCTCTATTATATAGACTATAAAGTGTGGTTTAAATAATGACACTGGGAGCAGCACTTCAGGTTCATAATGTACAGTCAGACTGTGATAACTTCATAGCCTGCTTTGATCCTGGACAGATTCGCCCACTGTAACAAAGATGGGAAAAATAGTGCTTGTGGGCACTAAGGAGGCATCTACCTTTTTTTGTCACCCAATGGACTGCAATGCCACCCTGATCAGACATACATTTGGATTTAGGCCTCTGTTAGACTGTTGAGCAGCACTGTGATGCAGCTGGGAGGGTCTTTGAATTGGGAGCTTCATTCCATCTATGTTTGGTAGACGTGGACTGCAAAGATGATAATTGGCTCACTTCGAGGAAATCTCCCATGACTGCCAGCATGTCTGATGGCTTGCTCCTTCCAACTGGGTGCCCCTTTCAAATGGGCACAAAGCAGCCTTAGGTGATTGGTCCCTGTGCCAGGTGCTTGGGACGTGTGACTTAGGAGTGAACAATCAGCAATTTAGGAAGGTAGCAGTTCAGGCAATCGCCCCTCTCTGGGCCTGGCCTGCACCAGGTGGTACATGCAAACATTACCAGTTGGCCCAAAGCTGGGAATTACATGTTACCCCGTCACCTACAACATTTTAGATGCATTGACTGGCCTTCGCGTGGACAAAGGGAGGAAGAAGGAAAAAGAGGAACCTCAAATATTGAAGAGGAGGAAGGATAGGAGAAGGTGAATGAAGGAAGGAAAATAGGCATGAAAACCAGTGGTGAGACTGTTTGTATGTCAGCTATGGACAGTGTGCAACATTCCCAAAAAAACACCAGACATGTTCTCCAAGGAAAGGGAAAAATGATACTAACATGATAGACATGCAGCACGAAAGGGAAAAGATGCTGCAAAGGCTGGGAGCCTGTGGTAGCCAAGCATGAGCCCACCAAAGAGCGGCAAGTCCCCTGGAGGTTGTGAACTCAAGGTTGAAGTGTAAGGTGGGCATTATGTTGTGAGCAGAGAGTACTGTTAATGGATGTGATAGGAGTTGTTAGTAAACAAAATGCACAGCACACATCTTCAGCATTGGCAGTGTTGTGATATTTTTAGTGCAATACAGATACTGAGCTAATCTGGCATGAAAGCAAATGGAATGCAATAACTCTGAAATGAGTTACTGGAGAGCGCAGACCCCTTATGCCAAAATACTGAAAAGGTAACCCTAAATAACCTCTGAAAGCTGGTTGGCGGAGGACTGTTTCACTGTACATGTGGAGTGCTGCTGGATCTGTCTTACGACAGATTTAAACTGGAGTCAGTCTGTCTGTCCTGTTCAGACGATCTTTCTTCATCTGTTTCTATGCACATCTTCTCCTATGTCGTCCATCACTCCAATTCTTTGTTGTAGACAATTCCCACACAGTATACATCAGAGGCAATACTACTAACTGATGAAGTGAAATTGATGGATGGATGGATGGATGGATCAGTGAATAACTGCTGATGAGATGCAAGACAGTCAGAGTGGCAGCAGCTCTAACAGATGCAAGAGCTGGGAGACCCCGATGCTGTACATTAGCCACTCTTCCTTTCGCTGCCCCATTCAGCCGCTGATTGATACAAGTGCGGTATGGTACATATGCGTGTTCGTGGGCTCAACCACAGGTGCTCAACCACACGAAAAAAGTGTGGAAGTCGGGAGATGTTTAAAAACTGTCAATTAAAACATAACTGACTAGAGGAAAACTAGGAGACACAGGGGTGTATGTGGCTGGCTGACCATTTACAATATACACTGAAAAAGTATTTATAGGTGAAAGGTCCTTGAGGAGCAGAAGTTGGTCATATAGTAATTTAATAAAGCAAGTCAATTTTGTAACTCCCCCATGAAGGCTCTACAAGTTATTCATCCAAAGACTGATGAAGTCAGATTTTATTTGAGGGGGGCGGGGGGGGGGGGGGGGGGGGGGGGTTTATGAAACAGTCTGACTTCCAAGTATTCCGTAACCCCTTTGATGTTCACATGGATGTTTAAATCATAATTCTTGTGTTCAAAGCAGTTTCTGGATGTTACAGTAAAATATAGTCTGGGTATTACTGTGCTAACGAATAACATGGGGATTCTAGTAGCAGTCACAAGACATTTGTGTCGCAGGACCAACAGCAACAAAAGAAACTGGATTCTGATGAAATGGCTGTTAACTTAGTGGGGAATGGAAAATGCAATATTTTAAAGCTGCCACAATGTCCCTCGGATGACACTTTTGGTTGGCTAAGTCAGAGAAGGAGGCAGCAACAATGAAATTAGCATGTTGAACTGTGTTACCAGCGAATCTCCACCTAAGCATTGAGGCTCTTATCCGCAAGTAGGATTCATCATGTTCACTTAGTTAGACTCCCTTCTCACTGCACCTGTAGGATCCAGCCACTGGATAAAATGTTTATGGGACTGATGAAGACCTATTACAGTGAAGAAATGTGGCAATGACTGAGGATGCAATATAACACTAGGACCGAACCAACTAATGTTGCAAAACTCTGGTGAAGCCTATATGAAAGTTCAGGATTACTTATTCCTGATGTGGAATATGTGGTTCTGGATGCCATGGCGAACAGAGGTTTTTGCCAGTTGCAGATGGTGGCTCATGTTGGTACTAACACTGATCTCATCCAAAGCAACACACACAGTGCGTCTGCTTTTTGGTGGCTAGTTGATACGGTAAAGATTGCCTGTCTTGCTATTTGAAGGTGGAGCTCACTATCAATAGCATTATGACAGAATTGACCACGGTCCTTTGAAACATACCACCAATTCAGCTCCGAGTGCAGGACTGTCTTAGCCCCTGATACGGTCGGCAGATTCTCCGACTTGCGCCTTTCGGTGGTGTGTTTCCTGGGTTATGCTTAATATGTCTGGGGACTTATACACACTGGAGGTGCCTACTCGGATAGTGGGGGCTGCGTTGTGGTGAATGGCTGTCTTACAATATTAGAGGGTCTCAGTAAGCTACAGAATGGTTGACAGTTTAAAAGAGTGCAGGGCAAAAACAGGATGAAGGTAGTTTTAGATGCAGTTGGTATTGTAACTGTACATTATTGTAGCTGTGTTGGGAAAGATCCAGAACACCAATCGCTAATAGAAAGCACTTAAGCTTACATACCTTGTTTTACCAACCACCTGAATGAGTTGCTGAACAGCTCAAAGAAGAGCTTAGCCATTCCAAATAGGTACCCCAGTCATATAAACACAGTTGATGATGACTTCAATCTAGCCTCCATATGTCGGCTAAAATACATGTCGCAAGTCGATTTTAGGTATGTCATCTGACATCATACCAAAAGCTTTCTCAGAGAAGTATTTACAGCAATAATTATTAGTGCAGGTGCCCACATTAATTGTAAATTATTGCAAAAGCATTGTTGACTACTTAGCAACAAATAATAATGAGCAAATAGGGAGCATTAAGATGGATACACGGGCTAGTGTCCACACGCTTATTGTAGCGAGACTAAATGTTGTAAGATCCATACACACAAAAATAAACGTAAAGTATACATATAGAAACGCAGTTAAAAATGCACTTGGCACCTTTTTTAGAGGCAGCCTGAACTCCATCCGATCTGACTATGTAGGCCTAGACCAGAGATCATGGATACAAATAAATGGAACCAGTGGCAGTTGAGAGCTATGTACAAAATAAATTAATAAGAGGTCCCACATAGTACACAAAACAGATTCGATCACTATTACAGAAGCTATGAAGAAATGAATGCCAAATGTAAAACTATGTAAAATCCCAGTGTGAGAGGCTTTTAGTAGGTTCCACAATGAAACTGGCCTTAAAACTAGAAGAATCAATAGAGATCTTGGTCGTATGTAAAGTACAACAACACCAACAAGGAATCAATACCTTCACTGTGCGATAACAATAGTGATGTTACTAATGAAGTGAGACTAAAGCTGAGTTACAGAAATCATAGTTTGCTTTGCTGAAAGAATTTCAAAAACCAAGAATATATTCCAGTATTCAAATCAAGAATGAATGCGAACATGACTAACTTGGTAGCAGGTTTTCTCCATGTTGAGAAGCAGCTTACATTACTTAATAAAGAATGCTTCTGGTCGGGATTGTATGCCACTCAGGTTTGTTTCAGAGTATGCTTATACAATAACTCCATAATTAGACGAATGGAAAAACTGGTAGAAGCCGACGTCGGGGAAGATCAGTTTGGATTCCGTAGAAATATTGGAACACGTGAGGCAATACTGACCTTACGACTTATCTTAGAAGAAAGATTAAGGAAACACAAACCTACGTTTCTAGCATTTGTAGACTTTGAGAAAGCTTTTGACAATGTTGACAGGAATACTCTCTTTCAAATTCTAAAGGTGGCAGGGGTAAAATACTGGGAGCGAAAGGCTATTTACAATTTGTACAGAAACCAGATAGCAGTTATTAGAGTCGAGGTACATGAAAGGGAAGCAATGGTTGGGAAGGGAGTGAGACAGGGTTGTAGCCTCTCCCTAATGTTATTCAATCGGTATATTGAGAAAGCAGTCAAGGAAACAAAAGAAAAATTCGGAGTAGGTATTAAAATCCATGGAGAAGAAATAAAAATGTTGAGGTTCGCCGATGACATTGTAATTCTGTCAGACACATCAAAGGACCTGGAAGAGCAGCTGAACGGAATGGATGGTGTCTTCAAAGGGGGATATAAGATGAACATCAACGAAAGCAAAACGAGGATAATGGAATGTAGTCGAATTAAGTCAGGTGATGCTGAGGGAATTAGATTAGGAAATGAGACACAAAGTAGTGAAAGAGTTTTGCTATTTGGGGAGCAAAATAACTGATGATGGCCGAAGTAGAGAAGATATAAAATGTAGACTGGCAATGCAAGAAGAGAAATTTGTTAACATCGAGTATAGATTTAAGTGTCATGAAGTCGTTTCTGAAAGTATTTGTATGGAGTGTAGCCATGTATGGAAGTGAAACATGGACGATAAATAGTTTGGACAGGAAGAGAATAGAAGCTTTCGAAATGTGGTGCTACACAAGAATGCTGAAGATTAGATGGGTAGATCACGTAACTAATGAATAGGTATTGAATAGAATTGGGGAGAAGAGGAGTTTGTGGCACAACTTGACGAGAAGAATGGACTGTTGGTAGGACATGTTGTGTGGCATCAAGGGATCACAAATTTAGCATTGGAGGGCAGCGTGGAGGGTAAAAATTGTAGAGGGAGACCAAGAGATGAATACACTAAGCAGATTCAGAAGGATTTAGGTTGCAGTAGGTACTGGGAGATGAAGAAGCTTGCACAGTATAAGGTAGCATGGAAAGCTGCATCAAACCAGACTCAAGACTGAAGACAACAACAACAACAACAACAACAACAACATCACCACACCCATTTGCTCCAGGAAAACAATCTGTTGATACACAGTCGGCATGGATTCAGAAAATGTTTTTCTCGTTAAACAAGGCAACACATCCACACTTTAGTTCCACAATGTAACAATTGAGACTGACAGGGGGATCCAAAGTGGTGTTATATTTTTAGGCTTCCAGATGGCTTTCGACACTATTCCTTAGACACAACTAATAAAATTGCATAGTTATGTGTCAAATCTTAGTTATGCACTGGTTTCACGATTTCCTGTCAGAAAGGTCATAGGCCATAATAATTTATGGTGAGCCACTGGACTGTTATAGGCCCTCTGCTGTTCCTGATCTACACAAATGATTTAGGAAACAATCTGAGCAGTCCTCTTAGATTGTTAGCAGATGATGCTTTCATTTACCATCTAGCACAGTCGTAAGATGATCAATACAAATTGCAAAATGATTTATACAAGATATTTGTATGGTGTGAAGAGTGGCAATTGTCTCTCAATAAGGAGAAATGAGAACATCCACAAGAGTACAAGGGGATACCTGTTAAATTTCGGTTTCACAATATCTCAATCTAAAGGCTATCAATTAAGCTTAATACCTGGAAATTACAATTTCAGACAAATTAAATTGGAATGATCATATAGGCATTGTTGTGAGAAAACCTAACCAACGACTGCAATTTATTGACAGTACACTTTGAGAGAACCACAGGTCTACAAGGAAGAGTGCATATAATCAAGATTGTCCGTCATTTGAAGTATTGCTGTGCTTTATGAGATCTGCATCAGATATTATTGACAGACTAAAACAATCAGTTCATAGCAGGGCCACTCAATTAGTATTATCGTGAACTAGGGGGAAGTCAGTGTCATGGATATAATAAGCGAATTTGTGTGGCGATCATTAAAACCAAGGTCTTCTTCATTGCAGTGAGATCTTCTGATGATACTTCAATCGCCAGTTTTCTCCTAGTGTGAAAATATTTTGTTGGCACCAACCTACATAGGTTGAAATGATGCCCACCACCACCACCACCACCACCACCACCACCACCACCACCACCACCAATTAAAGTAGAACTCACATGGTGTGACTAAAGTGTTCATTTTTCCCCATGCTGTCCGTGAGTGGAACCGAAAAGATAGCTTGAAGGTCAGTCAACGAACCCTCTGCCACGTACTTTATTCTGAATAGCAGATTAGTCATGTGGATGTAGATGGTGTCAAGCATCACAGTACCGATACTGTGTTTGAACATTAATGGCTTGTTTCTCCTACTCATCCAAATCCACTTACATTTTTTACATGTGGAACAAGCTGCCGTTCATCATACTAAATAGAAATTCAGTCCAAGTCAACATGTATCCTCCAAGAGTTCCTAAATGATGATACGTTTCTATGTATTACAGCGTCATTAGCAGATGGTACTCTAGGTAAAGTGACCAAAAGGCAAAGCAGCTGAACATAATGCATGTAAGTGTAGAAGAACATAAAGTTATCTTATTTGCTGAGGGTTTGATAGTTCTAATAAAAGTTGAAAACAACGAGAAGCTGCAACAGGTTGTTAACTGCTCCACGAGTCAGATCAGCAGTCTGGCAGACCACATCCACCAATAAGACTGTGGCTTATGTGGGTTCTTCTGTTGTGTACTAACATTTACTGCAATTGTGTTTTCCTTAAGGGTGATAAATTGGAGAGTAGGCCTGTTACAAAACGCAGCGGTGTTTGACTGTGAGAGGCTATAAAAGTGCTTCCCACACGTACACTTATTACGTTTAATCCACCACAGAAAATCTTGTTCCTAGAGACTGCATCCTTGGTGACAGAACTCAGCAATTCACATGTGTGGCACTAAACTAAAGAATTATGTGCAGTGTCACTGCTGCAGAGAGATTCTATATATGCTGCTGTAAAAATTTTCAACCTCCTTCCCATGGAGCTGAAAACCTTCTGTAGTTTTCTCATATTGCTCAGTTTTGAATAGTTATTTACTAATCCATAACTGTATTTTTAATGACTGTTGTACAATGTGTTTATAAACTACTTATCCAACATAAGATATACCTAACAAGTTTTATTAACCTTTTGTCAGTTATGAAAGTATTTGAGGGGGCAATGCAGCTTCACATGTGCATGTGTCAACCTAAACGGACCCTACATGTGGTCTCTGTGTGTTACTAAAGAACCGACACAACTAGCTAACCTTACTACATGAGAAGTACATACCACTCAGGGAAGGAATGACTCATCATCACATCAAAAGCTCTTTACCAGGGCCTAACATCTACAGAAGTGAGACCAAGTATTAAAACATGTCAACTCAACAATGAAGGCATTAGTTGAACCAACCAAATTCTAGGGAAGATACTGTTTAAGCATGTTATCAACATGGTTGTCCAACAGCAAAGCCATACTAATCATGGAGATCAGCTACATACAAGCGCGTGTGACAAGAAATATCTGTAGAGGTTGTAGGTGAGCAGCTGTGCATTGTGTAACAGACAAAATTCACCGGAAATCCTCAGACTGTGACAAAGGATGAAAAGGAATAAATAAAGAGCTTCTACTACACAAAATTAATGCAGCATTAGACAAAATAGAGACTAACATTGACAATGCACCTCAAATAACCGCAGATAATGGAACTTTCAGGACAATCAAAAATGGGCACAGGGTGTTCACCTTGGTTGGGTTCAAACAGTTCAAACATTTCAGAAACATTAAACCAAACAGGGCAAAGTAGACATGTGTGTTAGCCAGATGTAATGTTAAGCAAATATCCGGGTCATTTGTTTAACAAAAATTTATTCCAATTCTTAAGAATTTAAACCACCTTCATAAACAAATTTTGGTTTTGTGAAAAAAAAGCAGGATTGAAAATAAAATACTTCCAACATATGCCAGAGAGAGTGCAAAACCAATGGCCAGATATTCCAAAGCTGAAGTCATAATGCTGAAGCTGTAATATGTGAAGTTATGATACAGTAAACTAAATGAATTTTGGAAGTTGGCCACTCAGAAACTGAAATTGTCAGAAATGAGTCAGAACACAACCTAGTGCAAACCTGTCACTGTAGTGAGTTCGGGTTTATAGAGGAAGGAGAAATGGAAACATGAATACATTTTAATGCTTTTCATGCGAGGAAGACGGGAGCTATTACAGAAAATCTACATCCTTGCTTTTTGAATATTTCCTGTTTATCATTTCCATATTGCCATTGCTGTAAACAATCAATGCAATTCCACCAATGGCCAGGCACTATTAAATTTCAGAATTCAGGAGAGTATGTACAAGCAGAGTGTATTCATTTTAGGATCACTTGACATCAGTTTAGTTCTCAGAGTTGGCTGATTCTGAATAGCTTTGTAAATGCATTCTCTTGCACTTCCTTCCACTAGTCAGACAGAAATGAACAGAAGAGGAGATAGTTTCAGGATTCATCAAGGGAGACAATTAGGGTGCTCCATTCATAAATATGAGCTTGGGAACTACATCTTCAAGTAAGTCTGATGAAATGCTGGTCTGCAGGAGAATAATAATGATTAAGATGCTGTGACTAGTACTCAAAATATGATTCAATCATTAGTGGACATGCCTGAAGGTAAATGGGAGGAACAGGTAAAAATATAAGGGTGTTATGTCGATCTATTCTAAAAACAACTGGTCCGATCAGATGATGCGCTTGTGAAACTCCAGTTAAGAATCATGGGTCATTCCATAGCAAATTGTAGCCAGTATCCTTGCCCTAGAAAGTAGTAGTTAATAAAGCAATTAAGAATATGTAGGAGAATCAGATAATTTATAACTCAGGTAGGGAAGGTTCTACTCCAATCCCCACTGTAACAAAAGAAGATGGCAGTGTGCATTTACTAACTGATGCTCATGGAGAAATGATGCAGTTTACTGTACAATGTGACCAACTGGAGGATGAAGGCATAGCAGGCAGAACACGGGCTTTCTGTGGAGTGGAAGGTGTTACCAGTTTAAAAGAATGGCCTTTGGTCTGTCAGTATCATCAGTGGCCTTTATGACAGAAATTAATGAATTTCAAAGAGAATAATTATTGACACACTTAGTCCGCAGCTCGTGGTCGTGCGGTAGCGTTCTCGCTTCCCACGCCCGGGTTCCTGGGTTCGATTCCCGGCAGGGTCAGGGATTTTCTCTGCCTCGTGATGACTGGGTGTTCTGTGATGTCCTTAGGTTAGTTAGGTATAAGTAGTTCTAAGTTCTAGGGGACTGATGACCATAGATGTTAAGTCCCATAGTGCTCAGAGCCATTCGAACCATTGACAAACTTAACATTATGTAGGCAGTATACAAATTAGTACTGCCTTTAGAGAGCACATTTAGACATTCTATGCCATGTAACTGAAGTGTTTAGTGGAGCAAGAGTCACATTAAGGATGGATAAATAAGAATTTGCCAACTTGCAAAACAATTTCCCTGGGCATGTAATTTCTTTGTGTGGAATCGTATCTGATCTGATGAAAATGAAACCAGTGAGAAATTTTCCTGCACAAATATGCTGTAGACAACTGAAAAATCTCTCATTTCATGCAATTTCTATCACAGTATTCATCCTCGATTTTTTTATCTTCACAAGTCCATCTCCATCTGGAAATGGAATAAGGAATATCAAGAAGCATTTGAGTTAATTAAAAACCAGCTGCATGAGGCACCAGTACTTCATCATCCTGATTTAAGAAGAAATTTCTACATCGGTACTGATTCCATTTATTCCTACTGGTTGCTTAGTACATTTAATCCACCACAGGAAATGAATATGAGTATAGCAATCTCTCTAAATAGGCACATTAAAAGTATTTAGAAACATTCTAGAGCAATACTCCAGCTCTTTGCCTTCTATCCAATCGTAAAGTTACTGAATCACAGTAATAGAGAGGAACAGTGAAAGAATGGAAGTGTGCAAACATGTCTAACTTCCCCTACATTGCAAGTCAATGGGAGTAAACTGCTAAATCAAACCTACTGCAGCTCACTATCTTGGTAATGACCCGATCAGATCCCCCAACATAATTACAAGTAAATCATGGAGGAACAACTTATGGAAACAGCTGTCTCATGCTTTTGATGGTATTTGTGGGTCTTTGGATTGTGGTAGTCCACACTCACATGCTCCGAGTCCTGTATCCACTAACAGAAGTTCATATTCAAACAACAACAGTTAACAGACACTTTGTATACTTGGTCCCCTGTATTGCAGTGATCAGTATCGGAAGAAGAATGGAACATGTGTTTAAGTAAAGATATGACATAGGAGAATGAAGAACCTTCCACAGCTGTGAACTGCTTCTAACTTTAGCCATAAATTAATGGATTGAGTTAATGATTTATGACCACCCAACAACCATGTACACAAACAAGATCTACACTAATCAATGTTCATGTACCCAAAATTCTTACACATTAAGTAAGAAATGTGCATGGAATGGACATGCATGGACACATGCATCTGATGGAGAAAAATCTGTAGCCAATGGCTAGTGTAATAAAAAACAGAGAAGAGCCCCAATGAAGATGCACTATATTAATAACAAGGCTTTTTTGACATAATAAGTCACTTTACAATCAGACAGTATTGCGAAACTAACTTTCTATGCACAGGATACACATAACGAATGACATCACTTATTAAACTAATGTTATTCCAGTAACTGACCTTCAAGTTAACTCTTACACTGTGGTACTGGAGATTCAGTTGTATATCCAGGAACCCAGTACCAGTCGCAAGTTGCCTAATTAAAGCCTTCCAGGAACTACAAAAATATTTTGCTTAATTATTGATGGACTTTAACACAACAAGACATTTTTAATGTTAGATTATACGTCTTAGCGAGTAGATATTGGCCAGTAGTACAGTGGGAAACTGTGTGCTTGTCAAGGCAGTGTAACATTATTTGTTGAGTATTTCAGGATGAGTGCACTTACAGACTTCTGATGACTTCAAGCATGTAAGGAAGAAAACGTCAAGCAAATGTTTGCAATTTTGCTTTAAGTGAAACATTGAGCTCATTAACTTATTTGCAAACCAGTCAGAAGATTAAACTCTTGTGTATGAAAGGGCATCAGAGTCTGTGAACAATTGGCAATTTGTTGATACCTGGATGGTAAGGTACTAAATTTTCACATACGAACAACAGGAACATGCAAATGTCACTATAATTTGTGTACATATGATTATCACAACAGGGATGATATTATGAATACAAAGACATTATTGCAGTAACTTGTGAACCACAAAAAAGTTTGTTGTAACAGAGTAAGTGTGCCATATATACATTCTTGCTGACAGCACATGCACTCAGAATATATTTATGAACGAACTATTGTAATATTACCTGTTGTGTTTCAGTCACATTCTTCACCACTGTAATACTGAATTTAAAAGGGAAACACGGAAGTCGATAACTGACAACTCCAAACTGAGGTAATATTACTACAAAAGATATCTAAACTGAGAATCGTATGGACTTCACCAAATAATGATGTTTTTGTATTATTGCATATTTATATTGATTAGGTAAGATTAAAGCAAAGCTTCTTAAATGCAAGATTTTTGTGACTATTGAGCCTCAGTAAGGCTACACTCAACACATGCCATCCACCTGCTCACTAACAATTCCAGAGTGTTTCACAATTCCTATTACAGAGAGGTTCTAGAGCAAACTTTATCCACCAGGTTTCATTAATGAACCCATGCCTGGAAACATACAAAGTCCCTTCTATAACTCTTATACACCTGTAATAGGAATTCTGACATGCCCTGGGTACAGCAAGAGGAATCTGTGGCAGTTTTACAACAGATTGCATATTTTACATTAAATGTATGTAACACCAATAAAAATATCCCAGAAGCATATGGCATTTAAGACTAAATAAATAAATGACCAAAATAGCGACTTTACCATTTCTATTATCCATTTAATTCTGAAGTTATGCGATCCTGCCTAACCACACCAGGTCTCACTGGATGTGTCTTAAACCATCTGGAAGGGAATTCCACATCTGAAGTGCTAGGTTAACACTGGAAACTTGCACAATATTTATTTTAAGCTGGCTCCTTCCACACCAGACAATAGTGATATCCACAACCACTTAACATCACTTTCTGACCAATATGAAGTGCTGTGAGTAGCTACAGTGTCAACACGTGATGGAGAATCCACAACTTGTAGTTGACGACACTCGTGAACTACCCTTACTACAATTGTGCTCTGGCTTTTATAATGCTGATGCACATTTTTGAGAAGGTGAGGCATGTAAATGGCTGGAAAAAGTGTGATGCTCAGCAAGTAGGGCTTCTGATGTGAGACAGTTTGGTACCTTCCCCAAGTGATAGGCTGCAGGTAAAGGTACTTCAGGAATCTGACAATGCTAGCTGGACCTTGTGTCATCTTCCTGTTAGCAGCCTTGGAGAACATTCACCCATGATGACAATTATCTGTCTCGCAGTAGTGGACCCCAAAATACAAATGATAGGAGCAGAGCACACATCCACGAGGTCTGGGATGAGAGACATCACTCTGAACATAGTACCTTCTTGCTAAACAGGTTCCCAGATGCTACTCTCTTGTGAGGAGGTACAGCAGTACCTCATACTTTCAACACTGCTCCATCACAAAGTCCGGTCCTCATTTCTATTTCAGTCTTCTCCAAACATCTGGCACCTCCAAATTACTTTTGTGTCCATCAGGGATGTCCACTCTTTTGCACAACTTCACGGAAATTTAATAATGCTCCACCACGGCATGGTCATCACTCTGTTCTGATACAAGTATTGCTAAAGATTTCTCCAGACACTTTGAGGAGATACAATCTAGCATCACAACTGCTTCCTCTTCATCTTGTTCTTGTTCTTCAATACATGAGCATGTCCTCCTTCCATCAGAGAGAAGATTAAATAAAGAAAATGAAAGACACCCTCTGGCCTCGCAACCCAATACCATTGGGGTCGAAAAGATCAAGAGTTGGTCGAGTGAGACCGACAGGAAAGAAAACAGAATATGTCTGACACAAGTAAGTGGAAGTAATGTCAGACATTTCTAGAAAGGTGATAGTGAGACACATATGATTGTTCTGTTTATGGCAAGTGGTATTTGACCATATTTAAAACCAAAGATCATGTCAAATTTAATACTGTGAGATTTACATGTTTATGCTGAGCCAATAAGTTGGCAATACCATGTTTTCTAACATTAAATTATTCAAAAATGTAACAGCACTTTATGCACTGATGTATGCTGTTAGATATTCCTTCCAAGTAACTGGTACCTTGCTGATATTAAATTGTTTGAAATTTTATTTTTACAACACAGACACATTAATGAAATTTAACATCTAACAAGCATCTGTAGTCAGTACAGGCTACACCTCAGCTAACACTAAATAATAAGTGTTAAAAGGAATTTCTTAGCACCTATTACAATTGAAATAACTATGCAGCTTGTTTGAGCTGATCATAATACACAAAATAGTATGTCCTACATTACTAAATTGGAACATTGGACTGTCTAAAATGCTCAATTAATTGTATGAGGGATATACAGTAAGTAATGCAACAATTTTTCAGAAAGCAGGTTGGTTCTATTCAGGATTCCGTAACACCATATTATTTCTTATCATCTTTGATACAAAACCTGTGTTTTCAACATAATTTCTGTTCAATTTGATGGCCTTATGCCACCTTTCTGGGAGGCCTTGTATACCTGTGCTACACCAATCTACTGATTGACATTGGTGCCATCTTGTTGCTTCAACAACTACCCTATCATCCACACACTGCTTTCTGTAGAGAGCGTCCTTCAATGGATAGTTCTTCCTTGTCCACACAACAGTCTGGATATCGCACCTTCTGGCTTTCATTTCTTTGTCGCAATGAAGTATGTGTGCTCCTCTAAAGTGCGCAGACTTGGTGCAGTGTTGCTATGCCATGGAGAAGGAAAAGTTCATTTCAATTTCTGTGGTGGTCTACATGCTGAAGTCATTTTTCAACTTCCTGATGGTAGTGCAGAACACTACATTATGATGGAGGTAAGCACAAAGAATAACAACTTCAAAATTTCAGACCACCACCATGACTTCATTGGTTGAGGATGCAGCTTTGAACTTTTTCTTCAGAGGAGGTGATGTGGCACTACTCTGTGGATTGCTGTTCTGTTTCTCAGTTCAAAGTGTTTCACCGTCTGACAAATTCAACAAAAATTATCACTATAACCCTCCTAATGCACAGTCTGTTTGGCACAGATGGTCGTTCGTTGGTCTTTACCATCTCTAGTTTGCCGGAACAGAGCAAGGCACATCTTTGATTACCCTAACTGGTGGACAACTGTGTCTGCACTAACAACAGACATGTCCAGCTGAGAAACAAGGTGTTCCATCCATTGTTATTGCCAGATCACCATCAGAGTGTTCGCATGTTCCGACACTGCAGAGTCACAACTGTCTGCGAATGGCACACACCTTTTTTCCACTACCAGGTCTCTGAAGATATTCTGCAAGTGCCTATGAATAACTGTGATGGTCTGCTTTTGCACTGAAAACTCAACAGGTCCCTGCTTGGAACATACCTCTGTTACAGACAATTTTTAAGGCACAATTAGTGCTGCCACTTAATGGAACTTTGTGGAATATTCCTACTTCAGCCCCTATAGTTTCATCATATCCAAAGATGTTTCGTGCACATTGTTTTGAACTGGAATAGAAACATGAATAGAAATATGTTCCATTACTTAGTGAATGCCCCTCCTACATAGGGTTACAAATGCAGACTGTCATTATATAGAAAAGCATCATACAGAAATATCAAAGTTGAGAGAAACTAGAATTTTAGGAAAACATACTGCTATTGTGGTAATGGTATGAACGTGTGCAGATAACAATTTAACCAACACAAAATATGGTAATTGCCTGTATACACAGGTTACCTAACACATGGTAAATATAACATTCCACAAATTCCTCTGAGTTTCTAAATTATGCTAAAGTAAGTTTTCTATGAATAAATAACATTTAAAAACTAATAACAATCATATTTACAATGTCATTAACAAACTTCCATACCTTCTTGACCAGCAGTTATTGCAGCTACATTTAACAATTTTGATTATATGCACGTCCACAGCCTCCAAATATGATAATCATTTTGTAAAAGAAAACATCGTCCACTGTAGACTGTACTGAAAAATATGCACCATGTTCCATGAAATGTGATATACAGAGAATGCACAGCCCACACACACAGGCACACATGAACAACAGTATGTTCTGTATCAAATACAAAGGAAGGAGCAGTACAGTATGTGAAAATATCCATACCTAGTATAATTTAAGAATGAAGATCCTGTCCTTTCACCTCAGAACCATACTGGATCATGTGTAAACTACAACTAATCGAATCTACCAGTAACATCAACACACAGAATGAGGGATTAATCAGCTCTTCCAATTTCCACCACAGACATATAAAAAAACAATATACAAGTCTTCCGATACTGTATGCCAAGGCACATTACATAGTTTTCTGTTGTGCCAATTAGTGTCAGTTGAATCTTACATTCTAAAATAGACCAAAATGGTATAAATACTGTTACTGGAATGTTAGCAACAACTGTATGCAGTGAGACGACTGATAATATCCAGTCACTCACAATTGCCATCTCATACTTTAGTATTATAAAATATGCATCATATTAGTATAGTAAAGTGCTCTGTCAATCTTGAAAGATTGCTGCTTAGTAGAAATGTATGTACATCATGAACTGCTTTTTCAAGTTTTAATGCATGTATCCTTGTAACAGACTACTAACATTCTGATTATTAGGACAATGGCACAATACATTTCAGCAAACACGTGTATCCATTAATTATCTGTGAAGTACAGTTAGAAGAGAAACCTATAACTGAAATTTCTAATAATACTTAGTAATCATTTAGGATATATACTATTGTTACATCTGCATACGAGAATTTCAGGCATGAGTGACGAGCCACATTATTGTAAAAATATGCTCAAATTATGATGCACAACAAGTATCTTCCATATAAAACATACTCAGTATGTTTAAGGAATCAAACTACAATGTATATAACAACTTCATACTTCTGACTGCTTTGCAAATGCACAAGTATGCTCTGATGTTTAGCATTTAGGAGAGGTTTGAAATTATGTTTGAAGTTTTTGGAAATCACGAAGTGCTCTCATTATGAAACATTGGATATTTACAGTATGTATAAATAGCGCAACTCGAGCAACACTGCTGCAAGATGTGCATGGACAGTTTCTGACTGTAATACTCGTCCTACAGGGTTAAACTTTTGTTGCAACATATAAGTACTAAATTATGCAGGGATTTAAATTCACTCTACATTTGTATTAAATACTGAAAATAAAAGAAAGCACTTATATAGGCTACATGCAACTGGCACTGTGTATCATGAACCTGATAAGACATCTAGTAGTACAGCCAGAACAGAGTTTGGGTAAAGAAACACCTTCTGTCCTTCCGGGTCCTTAAGCGTCTCTGATGTATGCTAAGATCTGCCTGCAGTAGTGAATGGTGTATAGTGGAAATTTACCATGTTTACAGATAACAGAATATCTGTCAAACACAGTCTCCAATAACATTTCACAAAACTTCTGTAACAGGTTCATTAACTCCCTTCCTGCCAATATAAACATGTTAAATTTTATGCAATTTACATGAACTCACAAAAAGCCAGACAAAACACCCTGTGACACTGAATAACCAGCATATTATCAGTTGATACCATCAAGTTATTGGGCATTGACATCCACTGCAAATCATGCAAGTAATGTCACATTTATCAGACTGAGCAGAGAGTCAGATCAGCAGCTTCTGTTCTCTCATTCTGGATGATGAAGGGGTCACACAGGTAGCTTATTCTGCTTCTGTGCACTCTATAGTGTCACAAAGAAATATGCCCTGGGGTAACTCTTCCTTAATCAAACTATAATCTCCCTACTGAGCAGTGAAAATAGTCATATATAGAATGAGTCCATCAAACTCTCATTGCAAATAATTTAGCCAGCTGAGAATATTTGCAACTGCTTCTCAACACTTATCTTCTCTAACGTATAGTGTTCCTGGAGACTGGATCCTTTGTGACAGAACTCAGCAACTCACAGTTGTGGCACTAAACAAAGAATTATGTACACTGTCTCTGCTGCAGCGAGATGTTATGTATGCTGCTGTAAAAATTCTCGACCTCCTTCCCACTGAGCTGAAAATCTTATGGAATAGTAAATATCTATTAAAAACTAAATTACATAACTTTCTCTTCAATCACTATGTTGTAATATATGTTTATAAACTACTTATCCAACATAAGATATACTTTTATTAACCTTCTGTCAGTTATGACGCTTGTTAGCTATATCAGGGGTCAATGTAGCTTCACAAGTGCACGTGTCAACCTCAAAGGACTCTCCATGTGATCTCTGGGTGGTACTACATAATAGAACACAACTGGCTAATCTCCCAACTACATGAGAAGTACATACGTCAGGAAAGGAATGACTCACCAAGAGCTCTTTACCTGTGCCAAACATCTACAGAAGTGAGACCAAGTATTAAAACATGTCAACTAAACATTGAAGCATTAGTTGAACCAAAGGCCTAATTCTAGGAAAGATACTCTTTATCCATGTTATCAACATGGTTGTCCAACAATGAAGTCATACAAATAATGGAGATCAGCTATGTGCAAGAAGAAAGTGACTAGAAAGTGAAGTCATGGTTACAAAGTACCACTGTAACTAATGAAGGGAGCAGTACCCATACATCTTTGAATTTAATATCCCCGACAACATTAATGTACAGTAGCACACATGGCAAAAAATGTCAATAGAGGTTGTGGGTGAGTGGTAGTGTGTACTGGAGAAAATGAAATCCACCAAGAAGTCATACACTATGAGGAAGTGTCGATGGAATAAATAGAGGGCTTCTACTGCACAACATTAATGCAGCATTAAGCAAACTAGAGACTAACATTGATAATGCAACTCAAATAATTGTAGATAACGCAACTTTCAGGACAATCAGAAAAGGCAACAGGATGTATGCCATGGTTGGGTTCAAACAGTTCAGTTCATACATTTATTTCAGAGACATTAAACGAAACAGGGCAAAATAGACACATGCATTAGCCACATGTAATGTTAAGCACATATCTGGGTCATTTGCGTAACCAAAAATTACTCCAAAGGTGAAGAATTTTAAGCCACATTCTTAAACAAATTTTGGTTTTGTGAAAAGCAACAGGACTAAAAACCAAAAATTCCAACATATGCCGGAGAAAGAGTGCAAAAATAATGGCTAGAATTTCCACAAGTCCAAGTCATAATATGAGAAGTCATGATTCAGCAAACTAAATAAAGTTTTGGAAATGGATCACTCCAAAACTGAAGTAGTTGGAAATGGATCAGAAGTCACAATGAACACTACCAAGTGCAAACTTTCCACTGAAGTGAAAGAAGATTTATAGAGGGAGGAAACACAGCATCATAAATACATTTTAATGCCTTTTGTGGAGGTCCAAATATGCTGAATTATGGATGTAACAGCCATTTTGTTGGGCAAAATGGGAATTATTATGGAAAATCTACCTCATTGCATTTTCAGTATTTCCTGTTAATATATTGCCATTGCTGTAAACAATCAAAGTAAACCCATTAAGGATACCGGGTTCTTTTAATTGGTGGAAAAACCTAAATTTTTTAATGACTTTATTAAATTCTATAGTCTTTCCCAATTACCTTGATATATGTATATTATAGGGTTTCAAATGACAAATGACCTACATATAGCAAATTTTAAAGTTATGGACACGTATGCCACCACACCCCCTTTATTTCTGTTGCAAAAAACAGTATTATTTTAGGAAGAACAGTGGACTTTCTGTTTCCAGTGACTATTCGTATGATACATTGTATATGTTAGTAACAGCGCAGGTTTCTAGTGTCTGTAAATGATTATCTTTGTTAGTATTTACCACTGTTCTGCTGAAACAGTTCACCCACGTGTTACTGAATGTCTGTTGCCCAAGTGCTACATATATGACAAAGCAAGCCACACTGTTGAAAGTAACTTATGTATCATTTCTTTGGGGAGAAATTCCCACCAGTGATTAAAATTTTTTGTTAACAATGATGCTGTCTGTAGTGGATTTGTTGTTGGTGATGAGGGCATTTTTTCTTCTTTGATAAAGGAAGTGGGGAAATGTAAGCAGTGTGATGGTGTAGGCTGTCTGGAAATAACTGAACAACAAGGTAGCAGGAAGGGTTTAGCATCAAAAGTAGCTGTTCTGTGTACATCCTCCAATAAATAACCTCAAAAATGACTTTGAACATTGTGCATAATACATATGGTGTGAATCTAAAGTTAGTGCCTGCATGTGTGCAATACAAAAAGGGAAAAGGCTACTCAAACATTTTGTGGTTTGATGGACCTTCCTCTTCCTCAAACTAGGTTCAACAAGTACATAAAAATACTTTTAGGTGTCTTGACAGTTGTGCCTAAGGCATCTACAAATGTGCAGTTTAAGAAACTGTAAATATTAGTGGAACCAGGGACATTGCCATGTCCCATCAAGTGCAACAGTAACGTCAAGGACATGGTTTCTTGAATGGTGTTTTAAGTGGTACTTCTCTGGAGAATGGAAAAGTTGTTGATGATGAGTGCTTATCTAAGAACTGCCACACCTGTGATGGTAACACTGAAGTATGTATTGAACATCAGTGTTCTAAGAATTATGCTGGTTACAGTGGTGGTACGGAGTGTGATGGAGCTCTAAAAAATATATCAGAGGTCGGTGCCCACTTATAAGGTTACATATACTAAGTACCTAGGCGATGGGGACTCTAAAGCTTTCAACAAAATTAATGACTTCAGTGTCTATGGTGACACCTTAGTAACAAAACTGGAGTGTTGTGGAAATATGCAAAAGAGGATGGGTGCTAGATAGAGGAAGCTATGATGAGAAACAAAAGGAAAGTTGCTATCGGATGGAAAATCTCTGTCTGGCCAAAGCAGATTGACAGAAACTGAAATAGACCTTCATTCAGAGGTGCATGTCATCTAATGGTCAGTCCATAACAACTCTGAAGATGTTACAGCAATGAGAAAAGCAGTATGGGCTACCTACTTTTATGAGTTGTCCACAGATGACCACCCTGTTCACGGACTTTGCCCTAGAGGAGCAGATTCTTGGTGTGGTTACAATAAACCAAAAAAAAATAAAAAAAAAAAAAATAAAATAAAATAAAATAAAAATTTTTCAAATATATTGTTATAAGCATTTTCTTCCTGAGCCTGTTATGAATAAAATAAAACCAATTTTTAGAGATGTGAGTGACCTTGTTTTGCTTAGTAAATGTCTTCATGGGGGCACTCAGAAAAACATTGTTGCGTAATCTTTCCCATATGCAATGGTTGAAATTTTCATTTTTATTCTAAGACTAAATATATTAAAAATGGTGTACTAGATGCAGTGATATGTTTCAATGATGGAGTGATAGGAAGGTTGGAAGCTCTGAGAAATATAGGCATAAAATGTGGATCTAATATGGAAGATCAATTGCTTGTGTGTGACGGACAATGGGTGCATGAAGCTGAAAGATTCAGCTCTTGAAGTTACCTAAGAAGCAAGAAGTGCTAAAAGGAGGGCCAAGAGGGAGCTTGAAGATGAACAAATGCTGCAGGGTGAAGAATATGCTTCAGCAATGTTCTGAGGCACGATTTAATTGGACTCATCTTCATTCACAATTTCCCACAATCTGTATTTGTCAGATTTCAGGTACAAATATTTCCTGAAGTTATATACCATTGCTCTAATATTTTTCTTTAACTTGTAATAGTCGATAGTTAGGTAGTAGGTATAAGGTATATTGCAGAATCAACTAAATTATAGAAAATGTAACATTTTTATTAGGATAAAAATTATAAAGGTTAAAATGTAAGATACAATGTTTTCATACTTGTAATATACATAATAGGTGGAATTAAATAGGTCTAGCACCTCAGCCATAATATCATGCATATCTGGTAAAAATTTGGTCTCCTTCAAATGTGCAACATTGGATTAATATGGCATGTCAATTTGAGGAAGCATTTTGGGAAAAAAGCGTTGCATCAATTTCTGTGTAATCTTTTTGAGTAACCCTAAGCAGGTTCAAAAATATTGAAAATACTTCTAATTTATTTAGAAAGTGTGCTGCATTATCTGATATCAACAACAAAAAATCTGTGAAACATATACAATATAAACAGTGCCTGAAAGAAATAGGTGTTGATTTTCACATAATATGAAGTCGGATAAGTACCCTGTATAATTGAAGACCAGGCACTGTTAAAATTCAGAATTCAGGAAAGTATGTGTGAGCAGAGGGTATTCAATTTTGGATCACTTAATATCAGTTTCTTTCTCAGAATTGACCGATTCTGAATAGCTTTGTAAATGCATTCCCCTACACTTCATTTCTGTCTGACTAGTGGAGGGAACAGAAGAGAAGAGTGTTTCAGGATTCAACAAGGGAGATGATTAGGGAGCTGCAATCATTAATATGAGCTTATTCATTTTTGACAAAAGGGGGAACTGCAACTTTAAGTAAGTCTGAGGAAGATGCTGAGTTCCAGGAGAATAATATTGATGAAGATGCTCTGACTAATCCTCACAGTATGATTCAAACATTAGTGGACATGCCTCTAGCCAAATGGAAGAAACAGGTAAAAATATTAAGGTGTTATGTCTATGTATTTTAAAAACACCTGGTCTGATCAGATGTTGCACTTGTAAAACTGTAGTTAAGAATCATGAGTCATTCCATAGCATACTGTATCCAGTACCCTTGCCCTAGAAAGCAGTAGTTAAAGTAATTAAGGGGCACTCGGAATAAAAATGAAAGTTGGAGAATCAGGTAATTTAACGCTCAGATAGTGAATGTTCTAATCCGATCCACACTGTAGCACAAAGGGATGGCAGTGTGAATTTACTAACTGATGCTCATGGTGCAGTGATGTGGTTTACTGTGCAATGTGACCAACTGGAAGATGAAGGTATAGCTGGAAAAATACAGGCTTTCTGTTGAATGGAACATGTTACGTGTTTAAACGAATACCCTTCAGTCTGTCAGGATCATCAGTGGCCTTTATGACAGAACTCACAGAAGTTCTAAGAGAAGAATTGACACACTCAGCATTATGTAGGTCATATTCTAATTAGTGCTGCCTTTAGGGAGAACATTTAGACACACTGTGCTATGTAATTTAAGCATTTAGTGGAGCATGAGTCACATTAAAGATGGATAAAAAAGAATTCGCCAAGTCACAAAACAATTTCCTTGGGCACATTTCTTTGTGCAGGATCATATCTGATCTGACAAAAATAGAACCAGAGGGAAAATTTCCTGCGCCAAAATACTGTAGACAACTGAAAGTCACACAGTATATGTAATTTCTATCACAGTTTTCAACCTCAAAGTTGTTCATCTTCACAAGTCGATATTCCTTATTCCATTTCCAAATGGAGATCAAGAAGCATTTAAGTTAATTAAAAAACCAGCTGTGTGAGGCACCGATACTTCATCATTCTAATTTAAGCAAAATTTCTACATTGGTTCTGATTTTGTCTATTTTTCCCTTGGTGCAGGAAAGTGTGAGGGTAACTGAGTCATTGAAAATTTCACTGTAGCATTCACAATTAGTGTACTCACAAACTCAATCACTCACTGGGAGACGTAGTACATAGTTACTGGAAGAGATGCACTTTCCATGGCAAAGTTTTGCTGTTACTGGGATGTCATATTGTCACATATAATAAAACACTTTGATTCTTACTAAATTGGTGACTACTATCCAGCAGACCAAACCAATTGAGAGTTAGAATTTGAAGGTTGTGATTTTTAAATTCAGTGTATACCAGTACAACAAAAATAATATCTCAGCAAAACCAAGTGATAATTCTTGTTGAGAGAAATTTAGGAGGTGAGCATCTTAGAGAAAATTTTGTATGTAATACCAGATGGGAGTAGGTGGTGGTTGAAATTCTTAAGAGGAATAATAAAAATATGGTGATCCTGATGCAGAAAATGGTTTTAATGGAAGCATTATTTTCTTGTTGGGAAAAAAAGAAAGAAAAAAGGGGAAAAAAAAGAAAAACAAAAGAAAAAAGAAAAAAAAGAAAAAAGGAAAAAAAAGAAAAAAGAAAAAAAAGAAAAAGGAAAAAAGGGAAAAAAAAGAAAAAAGGAAAAAAAAGGAAAAAAAAGAAAGCAAAAAAAAATTGTGCTCAATGATGGTAGAAGAGCAGGAGCTTTCAAAATGTGGCTGAACATTTTACATCAACTGCATTCACAATCACCCCCCCCCCCCCCCCCCCCAAACGACGAAGTGTGGGAGCCTAATTAGCAAAAATAAACCACAAAAAGTTTAGCTCTCACCTCCTCCTTTTATTTTGAAACCTGGAAGAAGTAGTAGCATTTATTTCCCATCTCTATGGTGTTTGACCTATGTCACTACCATGTTCAGGTCACTGGCAGTACCTCCATTATTTACAGAATTTAACCTGTTTTTGCTTTTATATTCATTCAAACAGCAATTTGTGGATTAACATTTACAAGAAAGATAAATGAATAAAACAAGAGAAGAGTAAAAATGATCTATAGAGCAGCTATCACATTTTCAGTTCATGCAGAATATAAAATGTAATATGTACCTACAAAGAATGGAGATACAAAAAGGTATCAGATTATATAATGGTAAGACAGAGATTTAGGAACCAGGTTTTAAATTGTAAGACATTTCCAGGGGCAGGTGTGGATTCTGACCACAATCTATTGGTTATGAACTGCAGATTGAAACTGAAGAAACTGCAAAAAGGTGGGAATTTAAGGAGATAGGACCTGGATAAACTGACTAAACCAGAGGTTGTACAGAGTTTCAGGGAGAGCATAAGGGAACAATTGACAGGAATGGGGGAAGGAAATACAGTAGAAGAAGAATAGGTAGCTTTGAGGGATGAAATAGTGGAAGCAGCAGAGGATCAAGTAGGTAAAAAGACGAGGGCTAGTAGAAATCCATGGATAACAGAAGAAATATTGAATTTAATTGATGAAAGGAGAAAATATAAAAATGCAGTAAATGAAGCAAGCAAAAAGGAATACAAACGTCTCATAAATGATATTGACAGGAAGTGCAAAATGGCTAAGAAGGGATGGCTAGTGGTCAAATGTAAGGATGTAGAGGCTTATCTCACTAGGGGTAAGATAGATACTGCCTACAGGGAAATTATAGAGACCTTTGGAGAAAGGAGAACCACTTGCATGAATATCAAGAGCTCAGATGGAAACCCAGTTCTAAGCAAAGAAGGGAAAGCAGAAAGGTGGAAGGAGTATATAGAGGGTCTATACAAGGGCAATGTACTTGAGGGCATTATTATGGAAATGGAAGAGGATGTAGATGAAGATGAAATGGGAGATATGATACTGCGTGAAGAGTTTGACAGAGCACTGAAAGATTTAAGTTGAAACAAGGCCCCGTGAGTAGACAAAATTCCATTAGAACTACTGACAGTCTTGGGAGAGCCAGTCCTTACGAAACTCTACCATCTGGTGAGCAAGATGTATGAGACAGGCGAAATTCCCTCAGACTTCTAGATGAATATAATAATTCCAATCCCAAAGAAAGCAGACATCGACAGATGTGAAAATTACCGAACTCTCAGTTTAATTCGTCACAGCTGCAAATTACTAATGTGAATTCTTTACAAACAAATGGAAAAACTGATAGAAGCTGACCTCGATGAAGATCAGTTTGGATTCCGTAGAAATGTTGGAACATGTGAGGCAATACTGACCCTACCACTTATCTTAGAAGAAAGTTTAAAGAAAGGATAACCTACGTTTTGAGCATTTGTAGACTTAGAGAAAGCTTTTGATAATGTTGACTGGAATTCTCTCTTTCTAATTCTGAAGGTGGCATGGGTAAAATACTGGGAGCGAAAGGCTATTTACAATTAGTACAGAAAGCAGATGGCAGATATAAGAGTCGAGGGGTATAAAAGGGAAGCAGTGGTTGGGAAGGGAGTGAGACAGGGTTGTAGCCTATCCCCGATGTTATTCAATCTGTATATTGAGCAAGCAATAAAGGAAACAAAAGAAAAGTTCAGAGTAGGTATTAAAATCCATGGAAAAGAAATAAAAACTTTGACAGAATTACAATGTCATCGGTGAACATCAGAGACAGCAAAAGGCTTGGAAGAGCAGTTGAACAGAATAGACAGTGTCTTGAAAGGAGGGTGTAAGATGAACATCAACAAAAGCAAAACGAGGATAATGGAATGTAGTCTAATTAAGTCAGGTGATGCTGAGGGAAATAGATTAGGAAATGAGAAACTTAAAGTAGTTAAGGAGTTTTGCTATTTGGGGAGCAAAATAACTGATGATGGTCGAAGTAGAGGGGATATAAAATGTAGACTAGCAATGGCAAGGGAAGAGTTTCTGAAGAAGAGAAATTTGTTAACATCGAGTATAGATTTAAGTGTCAGGAAGTCGTTTCTGAAAGTGTATGGAGTGTTGCCACATATGGAAGTGAAATGTGAGCGATAAATAGTTTGGACAAGTAGATAATAGAAGCTTTCAAAACGTGGTGCTACAGAAGAATGCTGAAGATTAGATTGGTAGATCACATAACTAATGAGGAGGTATTGAATAGAATTGGGGAGAAGAGGAGCTTGTGGCACAACTTGACTAGAAGAAGGTATCGGTTGGTAGGACATGTTCTGAGGCATCAAGGGATCACCAATTTAGTACTGGAGGGCAGCGTGGAGGGTAAAAACCGTAGAGGGAGACCAAGAGATGAATAGACTAAGCAGATTAAGAAGGATGTAGGTTGCAGTAAATATTTGGGAGATGATGAAGATTGCACAGGATAGAGTAGCATGGAGAGCTGCATCAAACCAATCTCAGGACTGCAGACAACAACAACAACAACAACAACAACAACTAATGGTGTTCAGTTACTACTATCTGAACAACTGTGTTCTTCACATTTGCGATATTTGAAAATCCATATGAAATTTGGAATGGTGGTCAGGCATGCGCTACCTGTGGATGAAGGATGTCATTGACAAGATAGTTGAGGAGGGAGCAGGTCGAGCATGTGTCGTCGTCTTTTGGTCGCTGTTCTTGCCTGGGTAATGCATTAAGAGCTTCAGCGTATGATGTGTCATCTGTGTGCTGAAGTGGTCAGTGCATCGGTTTGGAACTTGGTAATGTATATTCATTCTGAATACTGATTTTTGGTACTGAATAGCAATTCAGCAATAACTATTAAAAGTGATTAATTTTTCCTGTCAACGTTGTGGCACACAGCACAAGGACACTGGCATATGTTCAATGCTGCCTGTACACGCTCTGCTTCTTCTGACTGCACTGCTATTTCAAATCACATTTATTACACTATCTATAATATTGACTTCTGTAGTTGTCAGTACATCCCTATCCTAATAGACTGATACCATATCATCCGGTTTAATATTTGACATTTATTGGTGTTTTGCAATTTAGTCATTGACTTTCCCTTGTGATTCTCATATTTCTTTAGGGCACAATGGAAGGTTACGCAACCAGACACCTACGTTAGTAGTGAAAACACTAAAGCAAAATAACTTACTCGAGTGGAACTATATAGTTCCAGAGGCCTCAAACACCAATGATATATACATGGAGACTCAAAAGAATGAAAATTAATTGTGAAAGGCAGGATTTGAACCCAAGCCCCCTGCTCATTAGGCAGATGTGCTAACCACTATAGTTAATAAGATGGCAAAGTGGTTTTGCATAACCTCACCAATTATCCTGCATGCTTCACTCGTCAATCTGAACTGCGATTCATGCCACAGCCCACTCAGTATTCCCCAAAAACTAACAGCACTTCATAGAGTCTCAGTATGTAGGTTGTTACTATAAAACCACTGGAGAACACATACACTACTGTAGTTTCATTTGCTTATTTTCGCTTTACAATTTTGTTACTATGAACAAAAACATTAGGTTGCACAGTAACCTGACAAATGCCAATAGATGAATGAGATATGGACAACAGGTCCCACAGCTGCTGGTTCCTTGTCAGATCCTACTGCTGCAGCAGGTAAGTCCTCTAATGCTCCAGTACTTTAATTACTTTAAAGAGTAGTAAAAGGAGTGACCTCAGGAGAATTCTACCCCATGATGATGCCAGGGGTGCCAGATCCCCCCATGCCATCAGACTCAGAACCCAATTTAATCAACATTCTTCTAGTTCAATTGATAGAGGTGGAACAAAATTTTGGTCATCAACAGAGGATAGTACAGTGGTAGCAAGCAATGATGGGTGCCGTAATGAACAACACGACTCCCAACATTACGACGAGCTCCTCTGAGTACGATCATTTTCAGAGGCAAAATATTCGTCGTACAATTCGATAGATCACAAAAAACTTGCAGGTAAAAGACTTCAATGGCTCTCTTGTGCCCTACCTGTCACAATATTAGGGTTGATGTGCAGCTCCTCAGAAGTGGAATTGTGTATCAGCATGTGGCCTCTTCCTTATATGTCCTGTCATGTGTTACTTTCGACCTACTGATTACAACCAGTGTAAGTTGATACCAAACAACATCACACTCAGAAATTTCCAACAATCTGACTTTTTAGAAGTCTCGCCCATTTCCTCAGATACATGGTTCCAAAGAAATAATAGTTTCCGACAATCCATGTAGTCCTGCACAACTGGTTATCAAATATTTGACTAAGTTAATGTAAGTCTAAGTCACATGATATCAGAAAACCATTGCATGGGTGATATTTAAGCATTCCATACCCTTCTACAAGAACCAGAATTTGTTAAATTTGTTTCCTGACTGATAACATCGAGTAGCTATGGAGCGCACTCAAATGTCTTGCTTCAGCCATACAGACCAAATAACTGAATTTCACTCGGTTATGATATTTATATACCATCAAACTGCCACACGCATTGGCTCTTGTACCCCCACAAAGGAATAAAAGCAATTATGTCAGTTAAGTTCAGCAAAAACAGCCATTACTAGCAGAGATCAGTGGCATATAATGATAAGATTGTTAAGGTTACATTCATGACCCCAGGAAATAATCATTCGAGAGAAAGTCTCTCCCAACAGTGACAAGCCAAGTGGTAATTGACAACAGTGAGGACAGAGGGCAGAGATAATGAATAACTAGTTTCGCTCTTTTAGTGATATTGCATATGGTAGGTGCGAGAAAGATGGCATCTGGCCAAATCAATTACAACCAATAATGAAATTTAAGAGAACAATTGTGAGGGAGGAGGAAAGGTTGAATGTGAATTACTTTGAACTACATGTGGCAATGACCTAAGTTAGCAGCAACTTTTCTCACTACTGCACTCCTTACCCAACACACAATTTTAAGGGTAGATTATTTAAGTGAACAAGAAGCCCTAATCAATTTCAGCGGTTCAAAAATAAAGCTCACAGTAAACGGTATCTGTGTGTTGTTAAAGAAAGCTGCATCAAACCATACTTTCGACTGAAGACAACATGGACAAAATCTGGAAACTGTGTTTTGTGACAAGATATCTCAATTATGGTCAGATTAAAATTAGGACAGCTTACATTTGTCACTTTCTGCTGCACTGCTGTCACATTGTCAGCCTCCTGCTGCTCATTTATGGGCTGCACACAAAGATAGTGTGACACTTCACAAAGGCTGTTAATGTGTAACAAGAGCAATTTTCAAAATAGGCTCACGCATCTTAGGCTCATGGGCAGAAATTTGTATGTCGGTGCATGTACCTTGTAAGTAAATTTTTGAATGTCTCACCTACAGTTAAGGCACATTATACAAGCAAGCTATTGCAAAGATAATATGTAAGCATTTCAAAGGTTTCTACTAAAACTGGAGTATTACAACTTGAATTTTTGATCGTGATTCTTCCGTCACTGATGGAAGCTAGAGGTGTTGCCACAGCCATACAGACCAAGTAACTGGAAATCAAAGACGAAGATTTCTAAATGAGTACGATTCAGAGATCAGTAGCCTCAGATGCCAAAAATGCACAATGACAACAATTATGGCAGTAGCTTCAGTAGAAATGGCTATGAGTAGAAAAAAGTTGTCGATATTGGATCTGCAGGATGAGGAAATAATCCTATGGGTGACAGTACCTCACAACAACAAAAGCAGCAACACCAATGACAACAATTACAAAGATGGTGACACAGGTGATAGTTGAGTCAACAGTCAGTGTAGAACACATGATGATGATGATTTGTTTATGTTGTGATCAACTGGGCAGTTATCAGTGCCTGTACAAATCCTTAAATTTACTCAATCCAATCTCACCACTTTCATGAATGATGATGAAATGATGAAAACTATACAAACACAGTCCACATGTGGAGAAAATACCCAACCGGACCAGGAATCGAACCAAGGACCCTGTAATCCAGAGGAAGCACCATTAGCCACTAGACGGGTTAAACAGAGCAGACTTTGTAGCAATCACTTTTTACATCATGATGATATATGGGGATGGTATCTGATACACGTTGTTTCATTTTGTATACATCTACACCTACATACATACTCTGCAAGCCACGGTGTAGTGCATGGTTGAAAGTATCCCGTAACTCTAGTAGTCGTAACTATTTCTGTTCAACTTGGAAACAGAGGGAGGGGAAAACAATTACCTGAATTGCTCCATTCAAGCCCTAATTTCTCTCTATCTTACGTGAAATGTACGTTGCCAACAGTAGGATCGTTGTGCAGTCAGCTTCAAATAGTGGTTCTCTAATTTTTTTCAACAGTGCTCCTAAAAAAGAAAGTTCCCTTTCTTCCAGGGAGTCTCATTTAACTTCCCAATCTCTATAATACTCACATGTTGTTCAAACCTATGAGCAAAATATCTTGCAGCATGCTTCTGAATCTTTCTTTAATCTGACTTTGTACAGAACCCGCAAAGTCATTCACCCTTTTATTATTTTTTTAGGTGAGGTCTTGCTGTTTTGCATGAAGTGGTGTTCTGGTTATCAGCAATATCATGTGTCAAGATGAGAAACCACACTATTTCAATCACAAAAAATAATTGACGTTTGAATTGTGGGAAGGAGAAAAATTCAGTGCTAATTAGGTTGGCCCAGACATACCGAGGACATAAGCTGTCACACACACACAGTTGTAGGAGAAGATCTTTAAAATTAACACCAAGCAGTATTGAATTTCAGTGGTGCAAAAACAGAGCTGAGTGTAAATGGAATTTTTGTGTTATTAAGAGCAGCTGCATCAAACCCGTATTTGAACTGAAGCCCACAACAAGAAAATGGTTTGAAAACTGTGTTTTGGGAAAAGATATTGGAACAGATTGACTGATGTTTCTCGCTCCATCTAGATCATGTACTGAACTAGGATTCTTTGAAGGGGGTACAGGTGAGATCGGAATGTCATCCGGTTGAAAGTTCTTCAGATTCAGGCAGACTGTAACTTGTTTATATTTTGTGATTCCAACGTCATGAGAAAGGGAGGTAGAGAAAGAACCGGCACTAAAAGGATGCAACGTATTGGCAGAGGCATCGAATTCCTTTGCCATGCAGTGCAACACTTTGCAAATCCATCCAAAATTAAATGCCAACCTGGGACCCTCATAGATTTCTCGCATTTACCACTGGAGGGCATACCAGTAGGCTGGCACTGTGATGTTCATGAAATGTTTCACTGTATCAAATATGAACAGCCATCAGTTGTATAATGGAATGACAATCATGAAAATTTCTGCCGGACCAGGACTCTCAGCCAGATTTCTCCTTATTGCACAAGGTAGTCTTACCATTATGCTATCGAAGCACAATTCATGGGCAAACTCAGACTTCAACTTATTGTCTTCAACTCTCACTCTTACATTCACTAGGTACACTCCTGTATGGGTGAAATATTGTGATTGAAATGCACATTTTGATTCAAATGTCACTTACCTGGTGTCAGGGGAGAGACATGCTCTGTGTTGTTAAGAAGTACAGACCAATGTTCCTTCGGACAGGCATGCATGTCCAAAGCAACAGTGCATCATACTTCTGAGCATCACTAGCACTGCGTTACCCCACTCCAGTGTTCAGATTGCCACGCTTCACACACTGTATAAGGAACCACAGATAATTGCAATTACTATACAGGTATGACTAGCAGCTTTATTCTGACTTCAATCAAGGCTGTCAAAGAATGTGCAACAATTTTTGTAGCTGTGACATAAAATATGGGTGTAAAAAGTATTCAGGTATGTGTTGATACAAATACAACAGTTTTTTAACCAAGACCAGAGGCTTTTTGTTCAATGTCACATCTGTGAAAGTTGTTGCAGAGCTATTTCACAGATAAAGGTATTGTGCTATGTAATGGACTGAAATTAAGAAGTTTCTGTACCATGTTCTTCATAACTAATCAAAAGAGTGGCCTAACATTAATAAACTGCATTACTGAGGTAAAACTTTAGTCTAACTGGTTGAGCAAGGCAGGATGTAAGGATGAAATCATGCCTATTTTCATGATGAATAGTCCAGTCCTTGAAGTACATTCTATGCAAACACACTAAGGGTTACTCTACTGGAGTCATTAATGACACACTTTATGTGCTGAACTACAGAATCCTGAAAGATAAAGGTTCACCTCTATGCAACAGATTTGGAATCTGTATTACAATTCAGGAGAATACTATAAAAATTACTGTATGTCATATATTGAGAACATATCGACTGGTACATTGTTAAGCTGAAGGCTATTGGAAGTCAGCTTTGGAACTAGAGGATAGGAAATCAGACACAAAGCAGATAGCAGGCAGAGTGACAGTATTTAGAATACCAGAGGTAGATAGTATTGCCTCCAAATAGCAGGCACTAACAGTCCCAGGGTAGAATCTTCAGTTCAGAAAATTAAATGGCAACTCCATTCACTGCCTAAATGCTGCTGAACAGTGTCACTTTAGAAATAAGTGTCCAAGGAATAGAAAAGCAACTGGAATCACTCAATAGAGGAAAGTCCACTGGACCTGACGGGATACCAATTCAATTCTACACAGAGTACGCGAAAGAACTTGCCCCCCTTCTAACAGCCGTGTACCGCAAGTCTCTAGAGGAACGGAGGGTTCCAAATGATTGGAAAAGAGCACAGATAGTCCCAGTCTTCAAGAAGGGTTGTCGAGCAGATGCGCAAAACTATAGACCTATATCTCTGACGTCGATCTCTTGTAGAATTTTAGAACATGTTTTTTGCTCGAGTATCATGTCATTTCTGGAAACCCAGAATCTACTATGTAGGAATCAACATGGATTCCGGAAACAGCGATCGTGTGAGACCCAACTCGCTTTATTTGTTCATGAGACCCAGAAAATATTAGATACAGGCTCCCAGGTAGATGCTATTTTTCTTGACTTCCGGAAGGCGTTCGATACAGTTCCGCACTGTCGCCTGATAAACAAAGTAAGAGCCTACAGAATATCAGACCAGCTGTGTGGCTGGATTGAAGAGTTTTTAGCAAACAGAACACAGCATGTTGTTATCAATGGAGAGACGTCTACAGACGTTAAAGTAACCTCTGGCGTGCCACAGGGGAGTGTTATAGGACCATTGCTTTTCACAATATATATAAATGACGTAGTAGATAGTGTCGGAAGTTCCATGCGGCTTTTCGCGGATGATGCTGTAGTATACAGAGAAGTTGCAGCATTAGAAAATTGTAGCGAAATGCAGGAAGATCTGCAGCGGATAGTCACTTGGTGCAGGGAGTGGCAACTGACGCTTAACATTGACAAATGTAATGTATTGCGAATACATAGAAAGAAGGATCCTTTACTGTATGATTATATGATAGCGGAACAAACACTGGTAGCAGTTACTTCTGTAAAATATCTGGGAGTATGCGTGCGGAACGATTTGAAGTGGAATGATCATATAAAATTAATTGTTGGTAAGGCGGGTACCAGGTTGAGATTCATTGGGAGAGTGCTTAGAAAATGTAGTCCATCAACAAAGGAGGTGGCTTACAAAACACTCGTTCGACCTATACTTGAGTACTGCTCATCAGTGTGGGATTCGTACCAGATCGGTCTGATGGAGGAGATAGAGAAGATCCAAAGAAGAGCGGCGCATTTCGTCACAGGGTAATTTGGTAACCGTGATAGCGTTACGGAGATGTTTAATAAACTCAAGTGGCAGACTCTGCAAGAGAGGCGCTCTGCATCGCGGTGTAGCTTGATCGCCAGGTTTCGAGAGGGTGCGTTTCTGGATGAGGTATCGAATATATTGCTTCCCCCTACGTATACCTCCCGAGGAGATCACGAATGTAAAATTAGAGAGATTAGAGCGCGCACGGAGGCTTTCAGACAGTCGTTCTTCCCGCGAACCATACGTGACTGGAACAGGAAATGGAGGTAATGACAGTGGCACGTAAAGTGCCCTCCACCACACACCGTTGGGTGGCTTGCGGAGTATCAATATAGATGTAGATAGATAGATGTAGAAGATGGCTGCCCACACATCCACCCACTTACCGCCCACAAACACATAAAATGTCTTATTATGGGCAAGTATCAAGCCTGCTGCCTATGCTAACTGCAATTTAGTTTGTTTACACAGGTTAGAATCTGATGAGAAAGGGGAACAGTGCTGCAACATCACTCCCCACTCATGAGATGCCTCAGGGTAGTGCCAGGTGACATAGAACATGGTTGTTGCTAGTCGTAATACGAAGTGCAGTGACCTTCAGCATTCGTTGCTACAAAACTTGGAGTTAATTTAATGGCCTACACAATAGGAGAAGAGAAACGATACAAAGTTGCTAGCCCGAGACACCAGGGAAGTACAAAGCCACAATGCACAATGCATGTGGTATGGGTGGATTGGTTGGCGAACTACAGATAAGGAGAATTAGTGTGCTGCCACTATCCCTTAAAAACCCATATTTTTTATTCAGGGCAAGTTTTCGATCTGACCATTGGGGCCCCAACTCCTTGTCATTTATAGCCAGCCTCTACTTCTACATTGCCCCAGCAGATTGCCACAACTCTGGATCTCTTATTATATTGGCCACAGTAGTGGAGAGGAGATGGTCCACTTCACATACAAGTGGTGGAAACTAGGGTCTCCATACCTGTACTGAGGGATTGCCAATCAACACTTATGTTTACTGGAATAATTTTTCTCTTGTTTTTCAAGCACGTGAATTGTCTCAATTATGAACCTTGCATGAATGCCAGGATTCTTGGCATATCCCAAGCAGACGATATCAAGTACTGATACTGCCTGGTCTCTATCACGACCCCTCTCTCCAGACATTGGAAACCTTTCATATGCACACTAACACACAGTGGAAATTACAATGGGATTATTACTGAAGTTTAATGAGAATCAATCATATAACAAAGTAATTTCCACTGGAAAAACATCATATGCTGCCAGCTGACCCAATCTAACACTTCTACAAGCATAGTTGATAATGCACTGCCACTAAGTCTTATTTTTTCATCCTATGCAGTACCAGTTCATTCAACACAAGATGGTATGTGCAAACTTGCAACCAGTGAGATCTGAACTTATGCATATTTGACAGAGTTGTCAAGTCCTAAAGGTCTGTCTTATATCTATGATGTGCATCTTAGGTGGCTTTCCGTACCTTCACTTCTGCAAGATACCAAACGGCAACCCTCCAGAATTATGGAGGGGTACAAAGTTTAACAGTGTCAGTGGAGTTATTGGCTCTGAACAATGATAATTTCTATGACCTCAAATAATAAGGAGAACAAGGCTACATTATCACATCTCCTCCACACGGATCAGCCAAACAGTACAGGTACAAGGCTGTAGACATTTTCAATACTGAAGTTGAACAACAGTTGCATTGCCCCATATTTGGTTCTTAATAACTAATACCTCGAACAGATACTTCTCTGAAAATGCACCTGTTCTGGTGAGAGAATTTTTTTTTACCACCCAGTCTCACAAGCTATTAAAAAGATTTCTCTAATGAAATTTCTGTGCTTTTTCAAGCTTTTTGGCACTAATATTGCAGATATGATAGTATCCCTTACTACTAAATATACTGACAATCTTGAAAAAAAGTAAAAATGTATAGAGATTGTATAGCCATGGATAGTCATGAAATTATGCCAATATTTGGCATTTTGCATTTGACAAGTATAGAGAAAGGTCAGCATGTAAATGCAAAAGAATTTCGCGAGTCAGGCAGTACACATATGAATATCCTGAATGCCATAATGAGCTACGAGACATTTCTGCTTGTAATACATTGTATGAGATTTGCTGACATTTCCACTCCAAATGAAAGAAAAACTTGACAGCATAATTGACTGCAAAGGAATGTGGACATTTTCTGACAGCAACCTAAAGTGATTCTATAATCCTGCTGATTATGTTACAGTCCATGAAATGTTGACTCTGTTTAGAGGCTGCTACTCCTGGACCCTATATATACACCACACAAACCCACAAAATATTCAATTAAAATATGTGCCATGAGTGACTGAAAAAAGTTTTATACCAGTAATATTGAAGTATATGTAGGAAAGCAGCTAGATGGACCATTTCTAGTAACAAACAGCCCAGCAATAATTGTAGGATGGCTTGTCAGTGACATCAAAGATACACACAGAAATGTCATCATTGACAATTGTCACACAAACTGCCAGTAGTGGAGGACACGGAGAAAAAATTGACCATTCTAAGCACTCTTCACAAGAAGGAAAGGGAGATACCTCTTGAATTTTGCATCTAAGAGACCAACCTGTGGAGTTTCAAAATGTTGCTTCCAAGCTAATAAATTCATTTTTTGTACCCAACCAAGAAGTAACTGTTTGCTGATACTTCTATCTACAATGCATGACATGGATGATATCAACCCCAAAACAGGGAAGCCAATTATCATTATTTTTTTACATTCACACTGAAGGAGGAGTGGATACTGTAGATAAAATGATTACAGGTTATTCTGTTTCCAAAATCAGAAAAAGTTGGCCTATGGTGTTATTTTATAGTAAGCTAAACATATCTGGGATAAATTGCCAAATTTTGTAGTAGTAGTAGAGGGGTTTTGTGGGCGCATGACAACAAGGTCTTCAGCGCCCGTTCAGTAACATAGTGAGACGGGTGTCAAGAAAAAAAAATAAAAATAAAAAAAAATAAAAATTAAAAAAAATAAAAATCAGAGTATTTACATAAAACGGAACATAAAACACGGGAAACAATCATCGGAAAAGATGTGCTCACCCACACCGAAGCGTGGGATGAAGCAGGGCGTCAGCAGTAAAACATGGACAACACAGGAAGAAAACGAGAGAGGGGGCTAAAACAATGTAGCAGATGGAAGTGGCCGGGTGACCGCAAGGAAAAAAAGGGAGGTGTCAGCCACTCTGCAATACACTAAAACCTCCAGCCTAAAAGTTTAGGCCAGAGTCCAGACACATCACAAAACTTAAAAACCCTAGACACACGCGTCTCATCATTAGCTAAAACACAGGGCAGATCACCATCAACTTGTGCTTCTGCCCTTGCATCACGGTATAAAATGCAGTCTGTTAAAATGTGGCGGACAGAGATGTGCACACCACAAGCATCACAAAACGGAGGATCCTCCCGCCGTAATAAATAGCTATGCGTCAGAGGACAGTGCCCGATCCGAAGACGTGTGAGGGCCACCTCTTCCCGCCTGAGCAACCGACAGGAGGAACGCCACGGCCGAGTGGTTGACTTTACCGACCGCAGTTTATTGGCTGTCACGCAACTTACGATTAGGTGTTTGGATGACTGGGCGCTGAAGAGTGGATTTAAGTTTTCCACCGAGAAGTCTGTATGTGTTCTTTTTAACCGTTCTCGTTCGATTTTCACCTTTCCTGAGTTGCGCTTGAGGGACACTATTCTTTCTTTTAAAGACACGGTGAGATTTCTGGGTCTCATTTTTGACTCGAGGCTCACGTGGTTACCTCATCTTAAAGACCTGAAACGGCGGTCGCTTCAGGCTTTAAGCATTTTAAAATGTCTTAGCCACAGTACATGGGGAGCTGACAGGACTTGTCTGCTCCAGTTTTACAGGGCGTTTGTGCGATCTCGGCTCGATTATGGGTGCACGGTGTATGGGTCTGCGAGGCCTTCGTACTTAAAGATTTTGGACGTTGTCCACCATGAAGGGCTGCGGTTGGCCACTGGGGCATTCCGAACTAGCCCCATACCGAGCCTCTGTGCAGAGGCAGGTGAACCGCCACTTCATATGCGGCGATGGCTACTTACGGTACGCCAGGCGTATAAAACTTTGTCCACACCCTACACACCTGCATACCATACCGTTGCTCAGCCTCCTCTGGCACGGTTATTTCATAACCGGCAACGTGCGACGCAGCCCTATGGGATTCGCGCACAGGATTGCCTCGCTGCAATGTCTATGGCTGGTCTTCGTGCACTTTCAAAACCAAAAGGAACCATAAAAATTTGATGTAATTTCCTGAAGAATTTAGCATTTCCATTAACAAATGAACACTTAAAAAATAGATTGGAAATCATATCACTCAGGAGTAAAATTCGGAGTAGGTATTAAAATCCACGGAGAAGAAATAAAAACTTTGAGGTTCGCCGATGACACTGTAATTCTGTCAGAGACAGCAAAGGACTTGGAAGAACAGTTGAACGGAATGGACAGTGTCTTGAAAGGAGGATATAAGATGAACATCAACAAAAGCAAAACGAGGATAATGGAATGTAGTCGAATTAAGTGGGGTGATGCTGAGGGAATTACATTAGGAAATGAGGCACTTACAGTAGTAAAGGAGTTTTGATATTTGAGGAGACAAATAACTGTTGATGGTCAAAGTAGAGAGGATATAAAATGTAGACTAGCAACGGCAAGGAAAGTGTTTCTGAAGAAGAGAAATTTGTTAACATTGAGTATGGATTTAAGTGTCAGGCAGTCATTTCTGAAAGTATTTGTATGGAGTGTAGCCATGTATGGAAGTGAAACATGGACGATAAATAATTTGGACAAGAAGAGAATAGAAGCTTTCAAAATGTGGCTCTACATAAGAATGCTGAAGATTACATGGGTTGTCACATAACTAATGAGAAGGTATTGAATAGAATTGGGGAGAAGAGGAGTTTGTGGCACAACTTGACAAGAAGAAGGGACTGGTTGGTAGGACATGTTCTGAGGCATCAAGGGATCACCAATTTAGTACTGGAGGGCAGCGTGGAGGGTAAAAACCGTAGAGGGAGACCAAGAGATGAATAGACTAAGCAGATTAAGAAGGATGGAGGTTGCAGTGAGTACTGGGAGATGATGAAGATTGCACAGGATAGAGTAGCATGGAGAGCTGCATCAAACCAGTCTCAGGACTGAAGGCCACAACAACAACAACAACAACAACAACAACGATGACGACGACAATCCTTTCAAATTAGGTTTTGAGTTAAAGTTTTGGGAACTATTTATTAATAGAATGTATTATTTCCTTTGAAATTTTCATCCTAGTGGAAGGATGATTGTTGTATCTTCATTTCTACGAAAATGTACTCTTTGTGCCTCCTACCAGCAACGTGTGAACCCATTTGTCTAACTACTGTTGCATTTTTAGCAGTTACATGGAAGAATGATTTAGCCAACAAGATTGCAAAGCATACTCAATGTCAAGAAATAAAGAAATTCAAAAGCAGATTTCCATATCCACTCTGTGAGGAAATATACTGAAGATGCACATATATTCCATCAAAAATAGCTAGTATGGAATTTTCCCTTACAAATGAGAAAATATGAAAATCCAGTGCAAAAGAGAACAGTGCCAATATGAGCAATTTACGTACAATGCATTTAAATCTTGCAGTCCAAACACAGATTTCTGAGCAGGAACAGAAATACACGAGAACACAGATCATGTGGTGAAACCATATACGATTTCATTTCGTATGATACAGAATCTGAAGTCTGTAGAAACCCTTACACTGCTGCACCTCCACCACCACTATTGCTCATTAGAGTAGTGCACTGTTCACTTGCTCTGTGTCCCATACAGAAGCCACTGATCTCAATCCTGCACCTCTACTGCCTGCAGCTGAAACAGAGATGTCCTTGGCAGGCAAATGTTTCTCATGTAGCTACCTACCTCATACTTATGCTGACACGTCCTTACTCACTAACTAGACCATTTCTAACAGCCACGCATTTTATTGGGTCCAGAGTTAGAAAACAAGTGTAACCAAGTATAACTTTCAAACACTCAGTTTGTGTGACTGTTTCTTCTTGTATCTTACCTACAAATGTGGTACCTCTACCACTTGTCTGGCACCAGCAATTTACTATAGCCACCTCGGAAAAACTAGTGGCTACATTGATGGTTCAGGTTCCACCATCACAGGTGCTACCCACGATGGTTTATATCATACAACGACTCTGCTGAAGAAGTGAAACATGAAAACTGGCTACACCAACACCTGATTGCATTCAGGATAATTGACACATAAACTTAAGGGTTTGTTGGGGATTCCTGCCATGTGTCCAACAGTAGTTGTGCTTTAAATGAACTGGCCTCACACTTTTGATGAAACGTGTAGTTTGTCATCACCTTATAGCCACAAGCGCATTCAAATCAGTGTCACTTGGGTAGAGTTTTACCAGTAACACAGGCAGTCACATCAGTCTTATCAGGATTAGGTAGCAGAGCTGAAGGGTTTTAGGGCCGTAAGTGTCACTTTGCTCCTAAAAGCTCCACAGAATCTAACGCAGACTTTGCAGTTGATGATATGATCATCTGCCTAGTGCCGAATAAGGATATTCATCAGAGAACCCCTTGAAGTGAAGATGTGTCTTCAGAAAAATTTTTAATACTGGTCATTCTCTAAGTCCCCCATGCAGTAGCCTACCAAATCAAAGAACCAGGCAACGTCACCATCATTTACAGTGAACAACTTCTGCACATGGCACAAGATGATGAAGACATTGCTGCTCAAGCTGGGAAGCCTAGCTGAGATGGATAAACCCAATGATGATGCTGACAAGGAAACCGTGTGGCACTTGCAACAAATCCCTCTCACTTTGTGCGGCGTGAGGAGGCTGCTTGCCCCCCAGATGGTGAGAGTTGTGGGACAACAAAAACTACATGGCTTCAATTTGTCACACCCAGCCTTCCTCAATATGAATGGACCTTGACATTCATTCCATTTCATTATTGTCTACAGGTTAGAATGAACTTTTTATTTCAGTGTTGGCACTGAAGAAACCGTTATCTCCAAAAGTGAACAGCATATCAACTGTTTCACTCCTCTGCTCTCAGACTCGCACACAGATCAGCTCCCTCCGTCAGCAACCATCAAATGCCATGTGCTAAACTACAAACGAGCAGCATACTACAATTCTCACTCTGTTTCTGTCCACCACAGCTCATATGGTTGAACGGACTGCAGATGTGTATTCGGTTATTAATGAAACTGACACCAAAAATTTGTTTGGGTTCCATGCTTTTGTTACTTTTGAATTTTCTATAAATTAAAATATGTATCTTTTGTCAGATCTGGTTCCTTATCAAGACCTAGATTAATTGTGTTCTGAATTTTTGGATTTGTTTTCTGTGGGATTATGGTGTGTGAACAACTTCACAGCACAAATCAATGTAATAATTTGGCTTGACTGCATTTTTTTCATGTCCTTACATGAGTGAGTACAACTGAATCTCGAGTCACCAGGCATAATTCAGTTGCTTTAGACAAGTGAGTGGGCTACATGATTATTTATTTATTTAATGATAAAAAAAAAAATAAATAAACAGGTGTGTCACCTCCAACTTTGTGGAGACATGAAATTTATCACAGTCATGTTATCGGCACATATCAGCTCGTGGCAGAAGGTGAGTTACTTGCAAAATTGCACTAATCCTTTTCCCAAACTGACTGGGGTATGGTCTCCCTCCAGGTTCCATTAAAAGACCAGACACTGCAGCTTTCCAGTTCACAGTACCACTCTCATGGAGGAGGCCAGCAACTGTGCATCTCTGCACACACGACTTTCACTCCTACTCAGCAGTCCACACAAAATGCGAACTGTTGACACCTGTCATGACCGCTTCAAAACTATGGATGTGTCAACTTTAGTGCACCACAGAGGTGCTGGCATCTGGTCACTTTTCCCCCCGAAGCAATGAGAGTTTGTAGTAACATACACACTACTGTACCTTTGCCATCACTAATGTACAGTGTGTTGGTATGTGTGCTGATTTGGGTAGCATGCTGTTCAGCTGTTGTGTGCCCCCACCCGAGAACCCTGACCTCTGTCCAACACCTTTATCACATGCAGACAAAAGCCTAGTGCATGGCATGTAGGAGCTCCAACTGGAAAACTTGTTTATGGTCTCTAAACAGTATTGTACTTATGCCCTCACACCGTGACCTAATAGGTATTAGGTTGGGGTATAATTTTGTAGCTTTTGTGTTTTGCATGTTGTTATTCCAATTGCTATGAATTTATTTATTGCTTATTTTTTTTTGAGGTTCACCATTGCTTGTCAAGTTTATATATTGTCATTTTTTCAGTTAAAGGCACCTTAACCCATGATGAACTACATCAGTGTACTTGAGAACAGGGAAATACGATTAAGTGTGATCATTTTACCATATGTTACATTTGCATGCAAAAGGGGAATATTCAAAAACTGTTTTTACAGGTATCGTGTGCTCCAAGCCAAAATCACAAAAATCGGCAGGGGTACATCTGTGCCTCACTGCTTGATCGGATTCTAGTGGTTCATTAAGAACACCAATGATTCCTATCCTGTATTGTCACTGGCCTTGAGAAATGGTGTGTCTATGCTAACACAAGGAAAAGAAAGGAATGACTGCGTCCAGACAAAGCAGCAACTCCCCATACAAAGATCTGCACACATCAACAAAAGATTTACAAAGAAAATACATTCATTTTAAACAACTACCACTTCTTGCAGATGCAATCTAAGAACAATGACCAGGAAGACTGTATGAAGTGATGCTGCTCCATGATAACAGCCTCTATCATTCTGCTAGACTGACAAAAAATATTGTACAGGAGTTTATTTTAGAAGTCATTCCAGACCAATCTGGTTCACTTAATCCTGTGCACTCAGATTATCACCTTTTTTGCTCTCTGCATAACAACCTTTGAGAAACTTACTTCCTTTCTTTCTGGATGAAAAGGCACTGTGAACATGGATTGGTGAGTTCTTTGCCTCAAAACCACACGATTTCTAGTCACAGAGTAGTAAAGTTGCCCCAGTTTTGGCAGACTGTTGTAAATAGTGAAGAAAAACACATTACTGGTGACTGAAATCTCTTATGTGTGTGTCTTGTGTTTATCAAAATTGGAAAAATGATATGAACATATACACCAACCCAGTAGTTGCTTTCTTACTGCCATGACTTTCATCAAGTTCACCATACACACTATCATTTTCTCTCTAACAGATGTAAGTGAATGTCAAGCTCAACACACGCAACATGTTAACAGTTCAATTTGGAGACTGTAAGATGCAGAAGTCCTAATCACATACGGAGGACAAGAAAAAAATCACACAATGAGATCTACACATTGGACTGAAAAACGTGGAGCACTTCAAATGGCCTAAGAGCATACCAGAATTGTGTTTCCAGAAGTCCCTGCACGAGTTTCAGTCCCCCTGCTGTCATGCACAAATGGAAACTGCATCTTTCGTTCTGATTTCGAAACTCCTGCTTTCTACACATTAGTTTGTGTGGTGTATGTTTCCTTTTCTTTTGTTTTGTATTTGGGTGCAAAAGCAACTATAATGATATGCGCCCATATCAGAATTATACAACATGAAGACTAAGAGAGGAGGTAGAAATGACTACACTCTATTCACAATCGATGGAACAGAAGAATGCTAAAACAAAGATGTGGAGAAAAGTGTATAAAGTACGCCATAGAGTAATGGAGGTCCTCAAATAAAAATTACATGGTCTTCGCCATAATGCTTTTATGGATAAAAAGTAACACGCAGTCAACAGCTCGCTTGTCATTCGCTAAAACGGGCGATAATTCAGATGGAAAACTCAAACAGGCACACAAACTATTAAAAAAAAAAACTCCATTCTGCCAGGAAATGCCTGAAATTTTAACATTGCACCCAATGTCCACAACATGCTGGAGGAGCGCCACTTAACAAATGGCAAAGGCTGAAAAGGCAGTGCAAAATACGCAGCCTAGATAAAATGGCCTCATGAAGGGAGGGCTGACAGGATTTTGTCCAAGCCACAGGGAGAAGCTTAATAACCCAGAGCTTATTCCATTGAGTACCGAGCGAGGTGGCGCAGTGGTTAGACACTGGAATTGCATTAGGGAGGACGACGGTTCAATCCTGCGTCCGGCCATCCTGATTTAGGTTTTCCGTGATTTCCCTAAATCACTTCATGCAAATGCAGGGATGGTTTCTCTAAAAGGGCACGGCCGACTTCCTTCCGCATCCTTCCCTATTCCAATGAGACCGATGACCATGCTGTCTGGTCTGCTTCCCCAAACCAACCAACCATTATTCCACTGAATGGAGAACCAGTGAAGCTAAAGTGACACCACCTCCTGACAGATGGCAACACAGTAATCATTAGAGGGAATTTATGAACCAATGGGCTGAGGTAAAATTACTGCAGCCTTGGCACCAGTATCAGTAGCTTTGTTTCCTGCCACACCGACATGGGCGTGAACCCACACAAACATCTGAGGGGCTCTATCACGAGTGATCAAGTGACAGTTTTCCTGTAACGATTGCACTAAGGGATGGGTGGTGTACAGCCCACAGAGGCTTTGAAGGGTGCCAACAGTGTCTGACACATCTAAAAAGCCTGTGTCGCCAAATGTATTCAGTGGCCTGATACAGGGTGAAAAGCTACGCTGTAAATACTGAGCAGTGCACCAGAAGCCAATAACTAAAGACGTTGGCACCAATGACAATGGTGTACCCAACACCATGGTCAATCCGAGAACCATCAGTATACACAAAGGTACAGTCCCTGAGGAAGGAATACTTTGGAACACAATCTTCAGGGATAAAGGTGATTGACAAGGGAGAGGACACTTGGGCCTTGAAAACTCAGTCTTTGAAAAATTCCTCAAGGAAATAGTTCAGGCTGCCATGGAAGTCACCTGTGTAGAGAGTGCACAGGATACCAGTCACGGAGCAGGTGTCGTAGGTTTTTTCCAAATCATAAAACATGGTCATAATCTGGGATTTCTGCAGGAAACCATTCATAACACGGGTGGACATAGTGACGAGATGGTGATTTGCAGAACAGCGTCCTCGATATCCACACTGTGCAGTGGTTAGTAAATTGCGAGACTCGAGCCAACATACCACCCAGGCATAAATCATATGCTGCATCACCTTGCAAACAAATCTGGCAAGAGAAATTGGGTGATAACTAGAAAGAATGCGTTTGTCCTTACCGGGCTTAGGTATGGGTATGACAATGGCTTCCCACCAGTGACTGGGAAACGTGCATTCTGGTTGTCCACAAGAGAGTATTGCTCTCTCATATCATAGGCAGTACTGTGCCTCACAATTCAGAGAAGGGAAGGGTATCACTAGAGCCACCTCCATTCATTTCTGATGGAAGAAGGCCGGGTGACAGTGGGAAGAGCTTGAAATTTCCGCAAAATGATGACCTAAGGTGTTTGACATGCATTGTATAGACGAAGAGCAGGGAACAGAACGTTCTGCGGTGATACGGATAATGTTTGTAAGATATTCGACCTGGCATCACAATTGGGGAAATGTTGGTCATTGTAAGGACAATCACGATGAGGATAAAGGTCAAGGGGTTTCACCTCAGTGCTCTGGTGGCACGGAGGCTGGCCAGGTGAAGGTAGTACATGATGACACCATCGAAGAGTATCTCCGAGTCAGTTTAGGAGAAGACCGTTTGCCTTTGTTGGATTTCTTGAGCCTTTCCAGTTGGCAGAGGAAGTGTTAGATGTTGGTTGACTGAAAGGAGATAGGAAGTCTTCATGGGAGTATTTCATCTGTCCTTTCCAGCAGGTCGGTTGTGTATCTGGTGACTTCTCCCATTGTGGCGAGGGTTTGATGGCTTGTTGCACAGCTGGACAAGGGGATGGTGATACTAACATGACAATGGGAGATTTCACAATCTCTGAGATGTATTTGAGGTCACATGTCTGCATGGCCATGTCCTTCGTGGAGCAAGATGAAGCAAGAACCACATTATAAGTGCCTGACAGTAGGACACAGGGTTTTTAACTAGCCAGTAACTTGCGAGTGACCGGGTAAGGAACTTTTTCCTTTACCCAGATCTCCTAGACAGCTGCTCATCAAAACATAACAGATAATTACGACAGGAGGTAGCATGATAACCATTGCAGTAGATGCAGCAGCAAGGTGGTGGCAGACAATAGGTCTGGTTAGCTTCCCTACATCAAGTTACACAGTTGGCCGCTTGTCAACAAGACTATAAAGTGTATCTAAAAACAAAGATGATGTGACTTACTGAACGAAAGCGCTGGCAGGTCGATAGACACACAAACAAACACAAACACACACAAGAAATTCAAGCTTTTGCAACAAACTGTTGCCTCATCAGGAAAGAGGGAAGGAGAGGGAAAGACGAAAGGATGTGGGTTTTAAGGGACAGGGTAAGGAGTCATTCCAATCCCAGAAGCGGAAAGACTTACCTTAGGGGGAGAAAACGATGGGTATACACTCGCGCGCACAGACACACACACACACACACACACACACACACACACACACACACACACACACACGTCAATCCACACATATACAGACACAAGCAGACATCTCACAAGCAGACATATTTAAAGACAAAGAGTTTCGGCAGAGATGTCAGTCAAGGCGGAAGTGAAGAGAAGAAGGAGATAGCCTCGACTGACATCTCTGCCGAAACTCTTTGTCTTTAAATATGTCTGCTTGTGAGATGTCTGCTTGTGTCTGTATATGTGTGGATGGACGTGTGTGTGTGTGTGTGTGTGTGTGTGTGTGTGTGTGTGTGTGTGTGTGTGTGTGTGCGCGCGCGAGAGTGTATACCCATCCTTTTTTCCCCCTAAGGTAAGTCTTTCCGCTCCCGGGATGGAATGACTCCTTACCCTCTCCCTTAAAAACCACATCCTTTCGTCTTTCCCTCTCCTTCCCTCTTTCCTGATGAGGCAACAGTTTGTTGCAAAAGCTTGAATTTTGTGTGTGTGTTTGTGTGTCTATCGACCTGCCACCGCTTTCGTTTGGTAAGTCACATCATCTTTGTTTTTAGATATATTTTTCCCATGTGGAATGTTTCCCTCTATTATATAGACTATAAAGTGTGGTTGAAATGATGACACTGGGAGCAGCACTTCAGGTTCATAATGTACAGTCAGACTATGATAACTTCATAGCCTGCTTTGATCCTGGACAGATTCTCCCACTGTAACAAAGATGGGAAAAATAGTGCTTGTGGGCACTAAGGAGGCATCTACCTTTTTTTGTCACCCAATGGACTGCAATGCCACCCTGATCAGACATACATTTGGATTTAGGCCTCTGTTAGACTGTTGAGCAGCACTGTGATGCAGCTGGGAGGGTCTTTGAATTGGGAGCTTCATTCCATCTATGTTTGGTAGACGTGGACTGCAAAGATGATAATTGGCTCACTTCGAGGAAATCTCCCATGACTGCCAGCATGTCTGATGGCTTGCTCCTTCCAACTGGGTGCCCCTTTCAAATGGGCACAAAGCAGCCTTAGGTGATTGGTCCCTGTGCCAGGTGCTTGGGGCATGTGACTTAGGAGTGAACAATCAGCAATTTAGGAAGGTAGCAGGTCAGGCAATCGCCCCTCTCTGGGCCTGGCCTGCACCAGGTGGTACATGCAAACATTACCAGTTGGCCCAAGGCTGGGAATTACATGTTACCCCGTCACCTACAACATTTTAGATGCATTGACTGGCCTTCGCGTGGACAAAGGGAGGAAGAAGGAAAAAGAGGAACCTCAAATATTGAAGAGGAGGAAGGATAGGAGAAGGTGAATGGAGGAAGGAAAATAGGCATGAAAACCAGTGGTGAGACTGTTTGTATGTCAGCTATGGACAGTGTGCAACATTCCCAAAAAAACACCAGACATGTTCTCCAAGGAAAGGGAAAAAATGATACTAACATGATAGACATGTAGCACTAAACGGAAAAGATGCTGCAAAGGCTGGGAGCCTGTGGTAGCCAAGCATGAACCCACCAAAGAGCGGCAAGTCCCCTGGAGGTTGTGAACTCAAGGTTGAAGTGTAAGGTGGGCATTATGTTGAGAGCAGAGAGTACTGTTAATGGATGTGATAGGAGTTGTTAGTAAACAAAATGCACAGCACACATCTTCAGCATTGGCAGTGTTGTGATATTTTTAGTGCAATACAGATACTGAGCTAATCTGGCATGAAAGCAAATGGAATGCAATAACTCTGAAATGAGTTACTGGAGAGCGCAGACCCCTTATGCCAAAATACTGAAAAGGTAACCCTAAATAACCTCTGAAAGCTGGTTGGCGGAGGACTGTTTCACTGTACATGTGGAGTGCTGCTGGATCTGTCTTACGACAGATTTGAACTGGAGTCAGTCTGTCTGTCCTGTTCTGACGATCTTTCTTCATCTGTTTCTATGCACATCTTCTCCTATGTCGTCCATCACTCCAATTCTTTGTTATAGACAATTCCCACACAGTATACATCAGAGGCAATACTACTAACTGAAGAAGTGAAATTGATGGATGGATGGATGGATCAGTGAATAACTGCTGATGAGATGCAAGACAGTCAGAGTGGCAGCAGCTCTAACAGATGCAAGAGCTGGGAGACCCCAATGCTGTACATTAGCCACCCTTCCTTTCGCTGCCCCATTCAGCCACTGATTGATACAGGTGCGGTATGGTACATATGCGTGTTCGTGGGCTCAACCACAGGTGCTCAACCACACGAAAAAAGTGTGGAAGTCGGGAGATGTTTAAAAACTGTCAATTAAAACATAACTGACAAGAGGAAAACTAGGAGTCACAGGGGTGTATGTGGCTGGCTGACCATTTACAATATACACTGAAAAAGTATTTATAGGTGAGAGGTCCTTGAGGAGCAGAAGTTGGTCATATAGTAATTTAATAAAGCAAGTCAATTTTGTAACTCCCCCATAAAGGCTCTACAAGTTATTCATGCAAAGAATGATGAAGTCAGATTTTATTTGGGGGGGGGGGGGGGGGGGGGTTTATGAAACAGTCTGGCTTCCAAGTATTCCGTAACCCCCTTGATGTTCACATGGATGTTTAAATCGTAATTCTTGTGTTCAAAGCAGTTTCTGGATGTTACAGTAAAATATAGTCTGGGTATTACTGAGCTAACGAATAACATGGGGATTCTAGTAGCAGTCACAAGACATTTGTGTCGCAGGACCAACAGCAACAAAAGAAACTGGATTCTGATCAAATGGCTGTTAACTTAGTGGGGAATGGAAAATGCAATATTTTAAAGCTGCCACAATGTCCCTTGGATGACACTTTTGGTTGGCTAAGTCAGAGAAGGAGGCAGCAACAATGAAATTAGCATGTTGAACTGTGTTACCAGCGAATCTCCACCTAAGCATTGAGGCTCTTATCCGCAAGTAGTATTCATCATGTTCACTCAGTTAGACTCCCTTCTCACTGCACCTGTAGGATCCAGCCACTGGATAAAATGTTTATGGGACTGATGAAGACCTATTACAGTGAAGAAATGTGGCAATGACTGAGGATGCAATATAACACTAGGACCGAACCAACTAATGTTGCAAAACTCTGGTGAAGCCTATATGAAAGTTCAGGATTACTTATTCCTGATGTGGAATATGTGGTTCTGGATGCCATGGCGAACAGAGGTTTTTGCCAGTTGCAGATGGTGGCTCATGTTGGTACTAACACAGATCTGATCCAAAGCAACACACACAGTGCGTCTGCTTTTTGGTGGCTAGTTGATATGGTAAAGATTGCCTGTCTTGCTATTTGAAGGTGGAGCTCACTATCAATAGCATTATGACAGAATTGACCACGGTCCTTTGAAACATACCACCAATTCAGCTCCGAGTGCAGGACTGTCTTAGCCCCTGATACGGTCGGCAGATTCTCGGACTTGCGCCTTACGGTGGTGTGTTTCCTGGGTTATGCTTCATATGTCAGGGGACTACTACACACAGGAGGTGCCTACTCGGATAGTGGGGGCTGCGTTGTGGTGAATGGCTGTCTTACTATATTAGAGGGTCTCAGTAAGCTACAGAATGGTTGACAGTTTAAAAGAGTGCAGGGCAAATACAGGATGAAGGTAGTTTTAGATGCAGTTGGTATTGTAACTGTAAATTATTGTAGCTGTGTTGGGAAAGATCCAGAACACCAATCGCTAATAGAAAGCACTTAAGCTTACATACCTTGTTTTACCAACCACCTGAATGAGTTGCTGAACAGCTCAAAGAAGAGCTTAGCCATTCCAAATAGGTACCCCAGTCATATAAACACAGTTGATGATGACTTCAATCTAGCCTCCATATGTCGGCTAAAATACATGTCGCAAGTCCATTTTAGGTATGTCATCGGACATCATACCAAAAGCTCTCTCAGAGAAGTATTTACAGCAATAATTATTAGTGCAGGTGCCCACATTAATTGTAAATTATTGCAAAAGCATTGTTGACTACTTAGCAACAAATAATAATGAGCAAATAGGGAGCATTACGATGGATACACGGGCTAGTGTCCACACGCTTATTGTAGCGAGACTAAATGTTGTAAGATCCATACACACAAAAATAAACGTAAAGTATACATATAGAAACGCAGTTAAAAACGCACTTGGCACCTTTTTTAGAGACAGCCTGAACTCCATCCGATCAGACTATGTAGGCCTAGACCAGAGATCATGGATACAAACAAATGGAACCAAAGGCAGTTGAGAGCTATGTACAAAATAAATTAATAAGAGGTCCCACATAGTACACAAAACAGATTCGAACACTATTACAGAAGCTATGAAGAAATGAATGCCAAATGTAAAACTATGTAAAATCCCAGTGTGAGAGGCTTTTAGTAGGTTCCACAATGAAACTGGCCTTAAAACTAGAAGAATCAATAGAGATCTTGGTCGTATGTAAAGTACAACAACACCAACAAGGAATCAATACCTTCACTGTGCGATAACAATAGTGATGTTACTGATGAAGTGAGACTAAAGCTGAGTTACAGAAAGCATAGTTTGCTTTGCTGAAAGAATTTCAAAAACCAAGAATATATTCCAGTATTCAAATCAAGAATGAATGCGAACATGACTAACTTGGTAGCAGGTTTTCTCCATGTTGAGAAGCAGCTTACATTACTTAATAAAGAATGCTTCTGGTCGGGATTGTATGCCACTCAGGTTTGTTTCAGAGTATGCTTATACAATAACTCCATAATTAGATGAATGGAAAAACCGGTAGAAGCCGACGTCGGGGAAGATCAGTTTGGATTCCGTAGAAATATTGGAACACGTGAGGCAATACTGACCTTACGACTTATCTTAGAAGAAAGATTAAGGAAACACAAACCTACGTTTCTAGCATTTGTAGACTTTGAGAAAGCTTTTGACAATGTTGACAGGAATACTCTCTTTCAAATTCTAAAGGTGGCAGGGGTAAAACACTGGGAGCGAAAGGCTATTTACAATTTGTACAGAAACCAGATAGCAGTTATTCGAGTCGAGGTACATGAAAGGGAAGCAATGGTTGGGAAGGGAGTGAGACAGGGTTGTAGCCTCTCCCTAATGTTATTCAATCGGTATATTGAGAAAGCAGTCAAGGAAACAAAAGAAAAATTCGGAGTAGGTATTAAAATCCATGGAGAAGAAATAAAAATGTTGAGGTTCGCCGATGACATTGTAATTCTGTCAGACACATCAAAGGACCTGGAAGAGCAGCTGAACGGAATGGATGGTGTCTTCAAAGGGGGATATAAGATGAACATCAACGAAAGCAAAACGAGGATAATGGAATGTAGTCGAATTAAGTCAGGTGATGCTGAGGGAATTAGATTAGGAAATGAGACACAAAGTAGTGAAAGAGTTTTGCTATTTGGGGAGCAAAATAACTGATGATGGCCGAAGTAGAGAAGATATAAAATGTAGACTGGCAATGCAAGAAGAGAAATTTGTTAACATCGAGTATAGATTTAAGTGTCATGAAGTCGTTTCTGAAAGTATTTGTATGGAGTGTAGCCATGTATGGAAGTGAAACATGGACGATAAATAGTTTGGACAGGAAGAGAATAGAAGCTTTCGAAATGTGGTGCTACACAAGAATGCTGAAGATTAGATGGGTAGATCACGTAACTAATGAATAGGTATTGAATAGAATTGGGGAGAAGAGGAGTTTGTGGCACAACTTGACGAGAAGAATGGACTGTTGGTAGGACATGTTGTGTGGCATCAAGGGATCACAAATTTAGCATTGGAGGGCAGCGTGGAGGGTAAAAATTGTAGAGATAGACCAAGAGATGAATACACTAAGCAGATTCAGAAGGATTTAGGTTGCAGTAGGTACTGGGAGATGAAGAAGCTTGCACAGTATAAGGTAGCATGGAGAGCTGCATCAAACCAGACTCAAGACTGAAGACAACAACAACAACAACAACAACAGCAACAACAACAACAACAACAAGACACCCATTTGCTCCGGGAAAACAATCTGTTGATACACAGTCAGCATGGATTCAGAAAATGTTTTTCTCGTTAAACAAGGCAACACATCCACACTTTAGTTCCACAATGTAACAATTGAGACTGACAGAGGGATCCAAAGTGGTGTCATATTTTTAGGCTTCCAGAAGGCTTTCGACACTATTCCTTAGACACAACTAATAACATTGCATAGTTATGTGTCAAATCTTAGTTATGCACTGGTTTCACGATTTCCTGTCAGAAAGGTCATAGGCCATAATAATTTATGGTGAGCCACTGGACTGTTATAGGCCCTCTGCTGTTCCTGATCTACACAAATGATTTAGGAAACAATCTGAGCAGTCCTCTTAGATTGTTAGCAGATGATGCTTTCATTTACCATCTAGCACAGTCGTCAGATGATCAATACAAATTGCAAAATGATTTATACAAGATATTTGTATGGTGTGAAGAGTGGCAATTGTCTCTCAATAAGGAGAAATGAGAACATCCACAAGAGTACAAGGGGATACCTGCTAAATTTCGGTTTCACAATATCTCAATCTAAAGGCTATCAATTAAGCTTAATACCTGGAAATTACAATTTCAGACAAATTAAATTGGAATGATCAAATAGGCATTGTTGTGAGAAAACCTAACCAACGACTGCAATTTATTGACAGTACACTTTGAGAGAACCACAGGTCTACAAGGAAGAGTGCATATAATCAAGATTGTCCGTCATTTGAAGTATTGCTGTGCTTTATGAGATCTGCATCAGATATTATTGACAGACTAAAACAATCAGTTCATAGCAGGGCCACTCAATTAGTATTATCCTGAACTAGGGGGAGACAGTGTCATGGATATAATAAGCGAATTTGTGTGGCGATCATTAAAACCAAGGTCTTCTTCATTGCAGTGAGATCTTCTGATGGAACTTCAATCACCAGTTTTCTCCTAGTGTGAAAATATTTTGTTGGCACCAACCTACATAGGTTGAAATGATGATGCCCACCACCACCACCACCACCACCACCACCACCACCACCAATTAAAGTAGAACTCACATGGTGTGACTAAAGTGTTCATTTTTCCCCATGCTGTCCGTGAGTGGAACAGAAAAGATAGCTTGAAGGTCAGTCAACGAACCCTCTGCCACGCACTTTATTCTGAATAGCAGATTAGTCATGTGGATGTAGATGGTGTCAAGCATCACAGTACCGATACTGTGTTTGAACATTAATGGCTTGTTTCTCCTACTCATCCAAATCCACTTACATTTTTTACATGTGGAACAAGCTGCCGTTCATCATACTAAATAGAAATTCAGTCCAAGTCAACATGTATCCTCCAAGAGTTCCTAAATGATGATACGTTCCTGTGTATTACAGCGTCATTAGCAGATGGTACTCTAGGTAAAGTGACCAAAAGGCAAAGCAGCTGAACATAATGCATGTAAGTGTAGATGAATATAAAGTTATCTTATTTGCTGAGGGTTTGATAGTTCTAATAAAAGTTGAAAACAACGAGAAGCTGCAACAGGTTGTTAACTGCTCCACGAGTCAGATCAGCAGTCTGGCAGACCACATCCACCAATAAGACTGTGGCTTATGTGGGTTCTTCTGTTGTGTACTAACATTTACTGCAATTGTGTTTTCCTTAAGGGTAATAAATTGGAGAGTAGGCCTGTTACAAAATGCAGCGGTGTTTGACTGTGAGAGGCTATAAAAGTGCTTCCCACACGTACACTTATTACGTTTAATCCACCACAGAAAATCTTGTTCCTAGAGACTGCATCCTTGGTGACAGAACTCAGCAATTCACATGTGTGGCACTAAACTAAAGAATTATGTGCAGTGCCACTGCTGCAGAGAGATTCTATATATGCTGCTGTAAAAATTTTCAACCTCCTTCCCATGGAGCTGAAAACCTTCTGTAGTTTTCTCATATTGCTCAGTTTTGAATAGTTATTTACTATTCCATAACTGTATCTTTAATGACTGTTGTACAATGTGTTTATAAACTACTTATCCAACATAAGATATACCTAACAAGTTTTATTAACCTTTTGTCAGTTATGAAAGTATTTGAGGGGGCAATGCAGCTTCACATGTGCATGTGTCAACCTAAACGGACCCTACATGTGGTCTCTGTGTGTTACTAAAGAACCGACAAAACTAGCTAACCTTACTACATGAGAAGTACATACCACTCAGGGAAGGAATGACTCATCATCACATCAAAAGCTCTTTACCAGGGCCTAACATCTACAGAAGTGAGACCAAGTATTAAAACATGTCAACTCAACAATGAAGGCATTAGTTGAACCAACCAAATTCTAGGGAAGATACTGTTTAAGCATGTTATCAACATGGTTGTCCAACAGCAAAGCCATACTAATCATGGAGATCAGCTACATACAAGCGCGTGTGACAAGAAATATCTGTAGAGGTTGTAGGTGAGCAGCTGTGCATTGTGTAACAGACAAAATTCACCGGAAATCCTCAGACTGTGACAAAGGATGAAAAGGAATAAATAAAGAGCTTCTACTACACAAAATTAATGCAGCATTAGACAAAATAGAGACTAACATTGACAATGCACCTCAAATAACCGCAGATAATGGAACTTTCAGGACAATCAAAAATGGGCACAGGGTGTTCACCTTGGTTGGGTTCAAACAGTTCAAACATTTCAGAAACATTAAACCAAACAGGGCAAAGTAGACATGTGTGTTAGCCAGATGTAATGTTAAGCAAATATCCGGGTCATTTGTTTAACAAAAATTTATTCCAATTCTGAAGAATTTAAACCACCTTCATAAACAAATTTTGGTTTTGTGAAAAAAAAAGCAGGATTGAAAATAAAATACTTCCAACATATGCCAGAGAGAGTGCAAAACCAATGGCCAGATATTCCAAAGCTGAAGTCATAATGCTGAAGCTGTAATATGTGAAGTTATGATACAGTAAACTAAATGAATTTTGGAAGTTGGCCACTCAGAAACTGAAATTGTCAGAAATGAGTCAGAACACAACCTAGTGCAAACCTGTCACTGTAGTGAGTTCGGTTTTATAGAGGAAGGAGAAATGGAAACATGAATACATTTTAATGCTTTTCATGCGAGGAAGACGGGAGCTATTACAGAAAATCTACATCCTTGCTTTTTGAATATTTCCTGTTTATCATTTCCATATTGCCATTGCTGTAAACAATCAATGCAATTCCACCAATGGCCAGGCACTATTAAATTTCAGAATTCAGGAGAGTATGTACAAGCAGAGTGTATTCATTTTAGGATCACTTGACATCAGTTTAGTTCTCAGAGTTGGCTGATTCTGAATAGCTTTGTAAATGCATGCTCTTGCACTTCCTTCCACTAGTCAGACAGAAATGAACAGGAGAGGAGATAGTTTCAGGATTCATCAAGGGAGACAATTAGGGTGCTCCATTCATAAATATGAGCTTGGGAACTACATCTTCAAGTAAGTCTGATGAAATGCTGGTCTGCAGGAGAATAATAATGATTAAGATGCTGTGACTAGTACTCAAAATATGATTCAATCATTAGTGGACATGCCTGAAGGTAAATGGGAGGAACAGGTAAAAATAAAAGGGTGTTATGTCGATCTGTTCTAAAAACACCTGGTCCGATCAGATGATGCGCTTGTGAAACTCCAGTTAAGAATCATGGGTCATTCCATAGCAAATTTACCCAGTATCCTTGCCCTAGAAAGTAGTAGTTAATAAAGCAATTAAGAATATGTAGGAGAATCAGATAATTTATAACTCAGGTAGGGAAGGTTCTACTCCAATCCCCACTGTAACAAAAGAAGATGGCAGTGTGCATTTACTAACTGATGCTCATGGAGAAATGATTCAGTTTACTGTGCAATGTGACCAACTGGAAGATGAAGGCATAGCAGGCAGAACACAGGCTTTCTGTGAAGTGGAAGGTATTACCAGTTTAAAAGAATGGCCTTTGGTCTGTCAGTATCATCAGTGGCCTTTATGACAGAACTTAATGAATTTCAAAGAGAATAATTACTGACACACTTAGTCCGCAGCTTGTGGTCGTGCGGTAGCGTTCTCACTTCCCACGCTCGGGTTCCCGGGTTCGATTCCTGGCAGGGTCAGGGATTTTCTCTGCCTCGTGATGACTGGGTGATCTGTGATGTCCTTAGGTTAGTTAGGTATAAGTAGTTCTAAGTTCTAGGGGACTGATGACCATAGATGTTAAGTCCCATAGTGCTCAGAGCCATTCGAACCATTGACAAACTTAACATTATGTAGGCAGTATACAAATTAGTACTGCCTCTAGAGAGCACATTTAGACATTCTATGCCATGTAATTGAAGTGTTTAGTGGAGCAAGAGTCACTAAGGATGGATAAATAAGAATTTGCCAACTTGCAAAACAATTTCCCTGGGCATGTAATTTCTTTGTGTGGAATCATATCTGATCTGATGAAAATGAAACCAGTGAGAAATTTTCCTGCACAAATATGCTGTAGACAACTGAAAAATCTCTCATTTCATGCAATTTCTATCACAGTATTCATCCTCGATTTTTTTATCTTCACAAGTCCATCTCCATCTGGAAATGGAATAAGGAATATCAAGAAGCATTTGAGTTAATTAAAAACCAGCTGCATGAGGCACCAGTACTTCATCATCCTGATTTAAGAAGAAATTTCTACATCGGTACTGATTCCATTTATTCCTACTGGTTGCTTAGTACATTTAATCCACCACAGGAAATGAATATGAGTATAGCAATCTCTCTAAATAGGCACATTAAAAGTATTTAGAAACATTCTAGAGCAATACTCCAGCTCTTTGCCTTCTATCCAATCGTAAAGTTACTGAATCACAGTAATAGAGAGGAACAGTGAAAGAATGGAAGTGTGCAAACATGTCTAACTTCCCCTACATTGCAAGTCAATGGGAGTAAACTGCTAAATCAAACCTACTGCAGCTCATTATCTTAGTAATGACCCGATCAGATCCCCCAACATAATTACAAGTAAATCACGGAGGAACAACTTATGGAATCAGCTGTCTCATGCTTTTGATGGTATTTGTGGGTCTTTGGATTGTGGTAGTCCACACTCACATGCTCCGAGTCCTGTATCCACTAACAGAAGTTCATATTCAAACAACAACAGTTAACAGACACTTTGTATACTTGGTCCCCTGTATTGCAGTGATCAGTATCAGAAGAAGAATGGAACATGTGTTTAAGTAAAGATATGACATAGGAGAATGAAGAACCTTCCACAGCTGGGAACTGCTTCTAACTTTAGCCATAAATTAATGGATTGAGTTAATGATTTATGACCACCCAACAACCATGTACACAAACAAGATCTACACTAATCAATGTTCATGTACCCAAAATTCTTACACATTAAGTAAGAAATGTGCATGGAATGGACATGCATGGACACATGCATCTGATGGAGAAAAATCTGTAGCCAATGGCTAGTGTAATAAAAAACAGAGAAGAGCCCCAATGAAGATGCACTATATTAATAACAAGGCTTTTTTGACATAATAAGTCACTTTACAATCAGACAGTATTGCGAAACTAACTTTCTATGCACAGGATACACATAACGAATGACATCACTTATTAAACTAATGTTATTCCAGTAACTGACCTTCAAGTTAACTCTTACACTGTGGTACTGGAGATTCAGTTGTATATCCAGGAACCCAGTACCAGTCGCAAGTTGCCTAATTAAAGCCTTCCAGGAACTACAAAAATATTTTGCTTAATTATTGATGGACTTTAACACAACAAGACATTTTTAATGTTAGATTATACGTCTTAGCGAGTAGATATTGGCCAGTAGTACAGTGGGAAACTGTGTGCTTGTCAAGGCAGTGTAACATTATTTGTTGAGTATTTCAGGATGAGTGCACTTACATACTTCTGATGACTTCAAGCATGTAAGGAAGAAAACGTCAAGCAAATGTTTGCAATTTTGCTTTAAGTGAAACATTGAGCTCATTAACTTATTTGCAAACCAGTCAGAAGATTAAACTCTTGTGTATGAAAGGGCATCAGAGTCTGTGAACAATTGGCAATTTGTTGATACCTGGATGGTAAGGTACTCAATTTTCACATATGAACAACAGGAACATGCAAATGTCACTATAATTTGTGTACATATGATTATCACAACAGGGATGATATTACGAATACAAAGACATTATTGCAGTAACCTGTGAACCACAAAAAAGTTTGTTGTAACAGAGTAAGTGTGCCATATATACATTCTTGCTGACAGCACATGCACTCAGAATATATTTATGAACGAACTATTGTAATATTACCTGTTGTGTTTCAGTCACATTCTACACCACTGTAATACTGAATTTAAAAGCGAAACATGGAAGTCGATAACTGACAACTCCAAACTGAGGTAATATTACTACAAAAGATATCTAAACTGAGAATCGTATGGACTTCACCAAATAATGATGTTTTTGTATTATTGCATATTTATATTGATTAGGTAAGACTAAAGCAAAGCTTCTTAAATGCAAGATTTTTGTGACTATTGAGCCTCAGTAAGTCTACACTCAACACATGCCATCCACCTGCTCACTAATAATTCCAGAGTGTTTCACAATTCCTATTACAGAGAGGTTCTAGAGCAAACTTTATCCACCAGGTTTCATTAATGAACCCATGCCTGGAAACATACAAAGTCCCTTCTGTAACTCATACACCTCTGGCTTTTATAATGCTGATGCACATTTTTGAGAAGGTGAGGCATGTAAATGGCTGGAAAAAGTGTGATGCTCAGCAAGTAGGGCTTCTGATGTGAGACAGTTTGGTACCTTCCCCAAGAGATAGGCTGCAGGTAAAGGTACTTCAGGAATCTGACAATGCTAGCTGGACCTTGTGTCATCTTCCTGTTAGCAACCTTGGAGAACATTCACCCATGATGACAATTATCTGTCTCGCAGTAGTGGACCCCAAAATACAAATGATAGGAGCAGAGCAGACATCCACGAGGTCTGGGATGAGAGACATCACTCTGAACATAGTACCTTCTTGCTAAACAGGTTCCCAGATGCTACTCTCTTGTGAGGAGATACAGCAGTACCTCATACTTTCAACACTGCTCCATCACAAAGTCCGGTCCTCATTTCTATTTCAGTCTTCTCCAAACATTTGGCACCTCCAAATTACTTTTGTGTCCATCAGGGATGTCCAGTCTTTTGCACAACTTCACGGAAATTTAATAATGCTCCACCACGGCATGGTCATCACTCTGTTCTGATACAAGTATTGCTAAAGATTTCTCCAGACACTTGTGATGCTAGATTGTATCTCCTCAAACTGCTTCCTCTTCATCTTGTTCTTGTTCTTCAATACATGAGCATGTCCTCCTTCCATCAGAGAGAAGATTAAATAAAGAAAATGAAAGACACCCTCTGGCCTCGCAACCTAATACCATTGGGGTCGAAAAGATCAAGAGTTGGTCGAGTGAGACCGACAGGAAAGAAAACAGAATATGTCTGACACAAGTAAGTGGAAGTAATGTCAGACATTTCTAGAAAGGTGATAGTGAGACACATATGATTGTTCTGTTTATGGCAAGTGGTATTTGACCATATTTAAAACCAAAGATCATGTCAAATTTAATACTGTGAGATTTACATGTTTATGCTGAGCCAATAAGTTGACAATACCATGTTTTCTAACATTGCATGTACATTCTTTGGTCATGGTACAATTAACAATGGGTAAATATACAGAAGTGCAACATTAAATTATTCAAAAATGTAACAGCACTTTATGCACTGATGTATGCTTTTAGATATTCCTTCCAAGTAACTGGTACCTTGCTGATATTAAATTGTTTGAAATTTTATTTTTACAACACAGACACATTAATGAAATTTAACATCTAACAAACATCTGTAGTCAGTACAGGCTACACCTCAGCTAACATTAAATAATAAGTGTTAAAAGGAATTTCTTAGCACCTATTACAATTGAAATAACTATGCAGCTTGTTTGAGCTGATCGTAATACACAAAATAGTATGTCCTACATTACTAAATTGGAACATTGGACTGTCTAAAATGCTCAATTAATTGTATGAGGGATATACAGTAAGTAATGCAACAATTTTTCAGAAAGCAGGTTGGTTCTATTCAGGATTCCGTAACACCATATTATTTCCTATCATCTTTGATACAAAACCTGAGTTTTCAACATAATTTCTGTTCAATTTGATGGCCTTATGCCACCTTTCTGGGAGGCCTTGTATACTTGTGTGACATCAATCTACTGATTGACATTGGTGCCATCTTGTTGCTTCAACAACTACCCTATCATCCACACACTGCTTTCTGTAGAGAGCGTCCTTCAATGGATAGTTCTTCCTTGTCCACACAACAGTCTGGATATTGCACCTTCTGGCTTTCATTTCTTTGTTGCAATGAAGTATGTGTGCTCCTCTAAAGTGCACAGACTTGGTGCAGTGTTGCTATGCCATGGAGAAGGAAAAGTTCATTTCAATTTCTGTGGTGGTCTACATGCTGAAGTCATTTTTCAACTTCCTGATGGTAGTGCAGAACACTACATTATGATGGAGGTAAGCACAAAGAATAACAACTTCAAAATTTCAGACCACCACCATGACTTCATTGGTTGAGGATGCAGCTTTGAACTTTTTCTTCAGAGGAGGTGATGTGGCACTACTCTGTGGATTGCTGTTTTGTTTCTCAGTTCAAAGTGTTTCACCGTCTGACAAATTCAACAAAAATTATCACTATAACCCTCCTAATGCATAGTCTGTTTGGCACAGATGGTCGTTCGTTGGTCTTTACCATCTCTAGTTTGCCGGAACAGAGCAGGGCACATCTTTGATTACCCTAACTGGTGGACAACTGTGTCTGCACTAACAACAGACATGTCCAGCTGAGAAACAAGGTGTTCCATCCATTGTGACTGCCAGATCACCATCAGAGTGTTCGCATGTTCCGACACTGCAGAGTCACAACTGTCTGTGAGTGGCACACACCTTTTTTCCACTACCAGGTCTCTGAAGATATTCTGCAAGTGCCTATGAATAACTGTGATGGTCTGCTTTAGCACTGAAAACTCAACAGATCCCTGCTTGGAACATACCTCTGTTACAGACAATTTTTAAGGCACAATTAGTGCTGCCACTTAATGGAACTTTGTGGAATATTCCTACTTCAGCCCCTATAGTTTCATCATATCCAAAGATGTTTCGTGCACATTTTTTTGAATTGCAATAGAAACATGAATAGAAATATGTTCCATTACTTAGTGAATGCCCCTCCTACATTGGGTTACAAATGCAGACTGTCATTATATAGAAAAGCATCATACAGAAATATCAAAGTTAAGAGAAACTAGAATTTTAGGAAAACATACTGCTATTGTGGTAATGGTATGAACGTGCGCAGATAACAATTTAACCAACACAAAATATGGTAATTGCCTGTATACACAGGTTACCTAACACATGGTAAATATAACATTCCACAAATTCCTCTGAGTTTCTAAATTATGCTAAAGTAAGTTTTCTATGAATAAATAAAATTTAAAAACTAATAACAATCATATTTACAATGTCATTAACAAACTCCCATACCATCTTGACCAGCAGTTATTGTACCTACATTTAACAAGTTTGATTATATGCACGTCCGCAGCCTCCAAATATGATAATCATTTTGTAAAAGAAAACATCGTCCACTGTAGACTGTACTGAAAAATATGCACCATGTTCCATGAAATGTGATATACAGATAATGCACAGCCCACACACTCAGGCATACATGAACAACAGTATGTTCTGTATCAAATACAAAGGAAGGAGCAGTACAGTATGTGAAAATATCCATACCTAGTATAATTTAAGAATGAAGATCCTGTCCTTTCACCTCAGAACCATACTGGATCATGTGTAAACTACAACTAATCGAATCTACCAGTAACATCAACACACAGAATGAGGGATTAACCAGCTCTTCCAATTTCCACCACAGACACATTAAAAAACAATATACAAGTCTTCCGATACTGTATGCCAAGGCACATTACATAGTTTTCTGTTGTGCCAATTAGTGTCAGTTGAATCTTACATTCTAAAATAGACCAAAATGGTATAAATACTGTTACTGGAATGTAAGCAACAACTATATGCAGTGAGACGACTGATAATATCCAGTCACTCACAATTGCCATCTCATACTTTACTATACTAATATGATGCATATTTTATAATACTAAAGTGCTCTGTCAATCTTGAAAGATTGCTGCTTAGTAGAAATGTATGTACATCATGAACTGCTTTTTCAAGTTTTAATGCATGTATCCTTGTAACAGACTACTAACATTCTGATTATTAGGACAATGGCACAATACATTTCAGCAAACACGTGTATCCATTAATTATCTGTGAAGTACAGTTAGAAGAGAAACCTATAACTGAAATTTCTAATAATACTTAGTAATCATTTAGGATATATACTATTGTTACATCTGCATACGAGAATTTCAGGCATGAGTGACGAGCCACATTATTGTAAAAATATGCTCAAATTATGATGCACAACAAGTATCTTCCATATAAAACATACTCAGTATGTTTAAGGAATCAAACTACAATGTATGTAACAACTTCATACTTCTGACTGCTTTGCAAATGCACAAGTATGTTCTGACATTTAGCATTTAGGAGAGGTTTGAAATTATGTTTGAAGTTTTTGGAAATCACGAAGTGCTCTCATTATGAAACATTGGATATTTACAGTATGTATAAATAGCGCAACTCGAGCAACACTGCTGCAAGATGTGCATGGACAGTTTCTGGCTGTAATACTCGTCCTACAGGGTTAAACTTTTGTTGCAACATATAAGTACTAAATTATGGCAGGGGTTTAAATTCACTCTACATTTGTATTAAATACTGAAAATCAAAGAAAGCACTTATATAGGCTACATGCAACTGGTACTGTGTGTCATGAACCGGATAAGTCATCTAGTTGTACAGCCAGAACAGAGTTTGGGTAAAGAAACACCTTCTGTCCTTCCGAGTCCTTCAGCGTATCTGATTTATGCTAAGATCTGCCTGCAGTAGTGAATGGTGTATAGTGGAAATTTACCATGTTTACAGATAACAGAATATCTGTCAAACACAGTCTCCAATAACATTTCACAAAACTTCTGTAACGGGTTCATTAACTCCCTTCCTGCCAATATAAACATGTTAAATTTTATGCAGTTTACATGAACTCACAAAAAGCCAGACAAAACATCCAGTGACACTGAATAACCAGCATATTATCAGTTGATACCATCTAGTTATTGGGCATTGACATCCACTGCAAATCATGCAAGTAATGTCACATTTATCAGACTGAGCAGAGAGTCAGATCAGCAGCTTCTGTTCTCTCATTCTGGATGATGAAGGGGTCACACAGGTAGCTTATTCTGCTTCTGTGCACTCTATAGTGTCATATAGAAATATGCCCTAGGGTAACTCTTCCTTAATCAAACTATAATCTCCCTACTGAGCAGTGAAAATAGTCATATATAGAATGAGTCCATCAAACTCTCATTGCAAATAATTTAGCCAGCTGAGAATATTTGCTACTGCTTCTCAACACTTATTTTCTCTAACGTACTGTGTTCCTGGAGACTGGATCCTTTGTGACAGAACTCAGCAACTCACAGGTGTGGCACTAAACAAAGAATTATGTACACTGTCTCTGCTGCAGCGAGATGCTATGTATGGTGCTGTAAAAATTCTCGACCTCCTTCCCACTGAGCTGAAAATCTTATGGAATAGTAAATATCTATTAAAAACTAAATTACATAACTTTCCCTACAATCACTATGTTGTAACATATGTTTATAAACTACTTATCCAACATAAGATATACTTTTATTAACCTTCTGTCAGTTATGACGCTTGTTAGCTATATCAGGGGTCAATGTAGCTTCACAAGTGCACGTGTCAACTTCAAAGGACTCTCCATGTGATCCCTGGGTGGTACTACAAAAAAGAACACAACTGGCTAATCTCCCAACTACATGAGAAGTACATACGTCAGGAAAGGAATGACTCATCAAGAGCTCTTTACCTGTGACAAACATCTACAGAATTGAGACCAAGTATTAAAACATGTCAACTAAACATTGAAGCATTAGTTGAACCAAAGGCCTAATTCTAGGAAAGATACTCTTTATCCATGTTATCAACATGGTTGTCCAACAATGAAGTCATACAAATAATGGAGATCAGCTATGTGCAAGAAGAAAGTGACTAATGTACAGTAGCACACATGGCAAAAAATGTCAATAGAGGTTGTGGGTGAGTGGTAGTGTGTACTGGAGAAAATGAAATCCACCAAGAAGTCATACACTATGTGGAAGTGTCGATGGAAAAAATAGAGGGCTTCTACTGCACAACATTAATGCAGCATTAAGCAAAGTAGAGACTAACATTGATAATGCAACTCAAATAATTGTAAATAACGCAACTTTCAGGACAATCAAAAAAGGCCACAGGATGTATGCCATGGTTGGGTTCAAACAGTTCATACATTTATTTCAGAGACATTAAACGAAACAGGGCAAAATAGACACATGCATTAGCCACATGTAATGTTAAGCACATATCTGGGTCATTTGTGTAACCAAAAATTACTCCAAAGGTGAAGAATTTTAAGCCACATTCTTAAACAAATTTTGGTTTTGTGAAAAGCAACAGGACTAAAAACCAAAAACTCCAACATATGCCGGACAAAGAGTGCAAAAATAATGGCTAGAATTTCCACAAGTCCAAGTCATAATATGAGAAGTCGTGATTCAGCAAACTAAATAAAGTTTTGGAAATGGATCACTCCAAAACTGAAGTAGTTGGAAATGGATCAGAAGTCACAATGAACACTACCAAGTGCAAACCTTTCACTGAAGTTAAAGAAGATTTATAGAGGGAGGAAACACAGCATCATAAATACATTTTAATGCCTTTTGTGGAGGTCAAAATATGCTGAATTATGGATGTAACAGTCATTTTGTTGGGCAGAATGGGAATTATTATGGAAAATCTACCTCATTGCATTTTCGGTATTTCCTGTTAATATATTGCCATTGCTGTAAACAATCAAAGTAAACCCATTAAGGATACTGGGTTCTTTTAATTGGTGGAAAAACCTAAATTTTTAATGACTTTATTAAATTCTATAGTCTTTCCCAATTACCTTGATATATGTACATTATAGGGTTTCAAATGAAAAATGACCTACATATAGCAAATTTTAAAGTTATGGACACGTATGCCACCACACCCCCTTTAAATCTGTTGCAAAAAACAGTATTATTTTGGGAAGAACAGTGGACTTTCTGTTTCCAGTGACTATTTGTATGATACGTTGTATATGTTAGTAACAGCGCAGGTTTCTAGTGTCTGTAAATGATTATCTTTGTTAGTATTTACCACTGTTCTGCTGAAACAGTTCACCCACGTGTTACTGAATGTCTGTTGCCCAAGTGCTACATATATGACAAAGCAAGCCACACTGTTGAAAGTAACTTGTGTATCATTTCTTTGGGGAGAAATTCCCACCAGTGATTAAAATTTTTTGTTAACAATGATGCTGTCTGTAGTGGATTTGTTGTTGGTGATGAGGGCATTTTTTCTTCTTTGATAAAGGAAGTGGGGAAATGTAAGCAGTGTGATGGTGTAGGCTGTCTGGAAATAACTGAACAACAAGGTATCAGGAAGGGTTTAGCATCAAAAGTAGCTGTTCTGTGTACATCCTCCAATAAATAACCTCAAAAATGACTTTGTACATTGTGCATAATACATATGGTGTGAATCTAAAGTTAGTGCCTGCATGTGTGCAATACAAAAAGGTTAAAGGCTACTCAAACATTTTGTGGTTTGATGGACCTTCCTCTTCCTCAAACTAGGTTCAACAAGTACATAAAAATACTTTTAGGTGCCTTGACAGTTGCGCCTAAGGCATCTACAAAATGTGCAGTTAAAGAAACTGTAAATATTAGTGGAACCAGAGAGATTGCCATGTCCCATCAAGTGCAACAGCAATGTCAAGGACATGGTTTCTTGAATGGTGTTTTAAGTGGTACTTCTCTGGAGAATGGAAAAGTTGTTGATGATGAGTGCTTATCTAAGAACTGCCACACCTGTGATGGTAACACTGACGTATGTATTGAACATCAGTGTTCTAAGAATTATGCTGGTTACAGTGGTGGTACGGAGTGTGATGGAGCTCTAAAAAATATTTCAGAGGTCGGTGCCCACTTATAAGGTTACATATACGAAGTACCTAGGCGATGGGGACTCTAAAGCTTTCAACAAAATTAATGACTTCAGTGTCTATGGTGACACCTTAGTAACAAAACTGGAGTGTTGTGGAAATATGCAAAAGAGGATGGGTGCTAGATAGAGGAAGCTATGATGAGAAACAAAAGGAAAGTTGCTATCGGATGGAAAATCTCTGTCTGGCCAAAGCAGATTGACAGAAACTGAAATAGACCTTCATTCAGAGGTGCATGTCATCTAATGGTCAGTCCATAACAACTCTGAAGATGTTACAGCAATGAGAAAAGCAGTATGGGCTACCTACTTTTATGAGTTGTCCACAGATGACCACCCTGTTCACGGACTTTGCCCTAGAGCAGCAGATTCTTGGTGTGGTTACAATAAGCCAAAAAAAAAAATAAAAATAAAAAAAAAATAAAAATAAAAATAAAAAAAAAATTTTTTTCAAACATATTGTTATAAGCATTCATTTTCTTCCTGAGCCTGTTATGAATAAAATAAAACCAATATTTAGAGATGTGAGTGACCTTGTTTTGCTTAGTAAATGTCTTCATGGGGGCACTCAGAATAAAAATGAAAGTTTCAACCATTGCATATGGGAAAGATTACGCAACAATGTTTTTCTAAGACTAAATACATTAAAAATGGTGTACTAGATGCAGTGATATGTTTCAATGATGGAGTGATAGGAAGGTTGGAAGCTCTGAGAAATTTAGGCATAAAATGTGGATCTAATATGGAAGATCAATTGCTTGTGTGTGACGGACAATGGGTGCATGAAGCTGAAAGATTCAGCTCTTGAAGTTACCTAAGAAGCAAGAAGTGCTAAAAGGAGGGCCAAGAGGGAGCTTGAAGATGAAGAAATGCTGCAGGGTGAAGAATATGCTTCAGCAATGTTCTGAGGCACGATTTAATTGGACTCATCTTCATTCACAATTTCCCACAACCTGTATTTTTCAGATTTCAGGTACAAATATTTCCTGAAGTTATATACCATTGCTCTAATATTTTTCTTTAACTTGTAATAGTCAATAGTTAGGTAGTAGGTATAAGGTATATTGCAGAATCAACTAAATTATAGAAAATGTAACATTTTTATTAGGATAAAAATTGTAAAGGTTAAAATGTAAGATACAATGTTTTCATACTTCTAATATACATAATAGGTGGAATTAAATAGGTCTAGCACCTCAGCCATATCATCATGCATATCTGGTAAAAATTTGGTCTCCTTCAAATGTGCAACATTGGATTAAAATGGCATGTCAATTTGAGGAAGCATTTTGGGAAAAAAGCGTTGCATCAATTTCTATGTAATCTTTTTGAGTAACCCTAAGCAGGTTCAAAAATATTGAAAATACTTCTAATTTATTTAGAAAGTGTGCTGCATTATCTGATATCAACAACAAAAAATCTGTGAAACATATACAATATAAACAGTGCCTGAAAGAAATAGGTGTTGATTTTCACATAATATGAAGTCGGATAAGTACCCTGTATAATTGAAGACCAGGCACTGTTAAAATTCAGAATTCAGGAAAGTATGTGTGAGCAGAGGGTATTCAATTTTGGATCACTTAATATCAGTTTCTTTCTCAGAATTGACCGATTCTGAATAGCTTTGTAAATGCATTCCCCTACACTTCATTTCTGTCTGACTAGTGGAGGGAACAGAAGAGAAGAGTGTTTCAGGATTCAACAAGGGAGACGATTAGGGAGCTGCAATCATTAATATGAGCTTATTCATTTTTGACAAAAGGGGGAACTGCAACTTTAAGTAAGTCTGAGGAAGATGCTGAGTTCCAGGAGAATAATATTGATGAAGATGCTCTGACTAATCCTCACAGTATGATTCAAACATTAGTGGACATGCCTCTAGCCAAATGGAAGAAACAGGTAAAAATATTAAGGTGTTATGTCTATGTATTTTAAAAACACCTGGTCTGATCAGATGTTGCACTTGTAAAACTGTAGTTAAGAATCATGAGTCATTCCATAGCATACTGTATCCAGTACCCTTGCCCTAGAAAGCAGTAGTTAAAGTAATTAAGGGGCACTCAGAATAAAAATGAAAGTTGGAGAATCAGGTAATTTAACACTCAGATAGTGAATGTTCTAATCCGATCCACACTGTAGCACAAAGGGATGGCAGTGTGAATTTACTAACTGATGCTCATGGTGCAGTGATGTGGTTTACTGTGCAATGTGACCAACTGGAAGATGAAGGTATAGCTGGAAAAATACAGGCTTTCTGTTGAATGGAACATGTTACGTGTTTAAACGAATACCCTTCAGTCTGTCAGGATCATCAGTGGCCTTTATGACAAAACTCACAGAAGTTCTAAGAGAAGAATTGACACACTCAGCATTATGTAGGTCATATTCTAATTAGTGCTGCCTTTAGGGAGAACATTTAGACACACTGTGCTATGTAATTTAAGCATTTAGTGGAGCATGAGTCACATTAAAGATGGATAAAAAAGAATTCGCCAAGTCACAAAACAATTTCCTTGGGCACATTTCTTTGTGCAGGATCATATCTGATCTGACAAAAATAGAACCAGAGGGAAAATTTCCTGCGCCAAAATACTGTAGACAATTGAAAGTTGTTCATCTTCACAAGTCGATATTCCTTATTCCATTTCCAAATGGAGATCAAGAAGCATTTAAGTTAATTAAAAAACCAGCTGTGTGAGGCACCGATACTTCATCATTCTAATTTAAGCAAAATTTCTACATTGGTTCCAATTTTGTTTATTTTTCCCTTGGTGCAGGAAAGTGTGAGGGTAACTGAGTCATTGAAAATTTCACTGTAGCATTCACAATTAGTGTACTCACAAACTCAATCACTCACTGGGAGACGTAGTACATAGTTACTGGAAGAGATGCACTTTCCATGGCAAAGTTTTGCTGTTACTGGGATGTCATATTGTCACATGTAATAAAACACTTTGATTCTTACTAAATTGGTGACTACTATCCAGCAGACCAAACCAATTGAGAGTTAGAATTTGAAGGTTGTGATTTTTAAATTCAGTGTATACCAGTACAACAAAAATAATATCTCAGCAAAACCAAGTGATAATTCTTGTTGAGAGATATTTAGGAGGTGAGCATCATAGAGAAAATTTTGTATGTAATACCAGATGGGAGTAGGTGGTGGTTGAAATTCTTAAGAGGAACAATAAAAATATGGTGATCCTGATGCAGACAATGGTTTTAATGGAAGCATTATTTTCTTGTTGGGAAAAAAAAAAGGAAAAAAAAGAAAAAAGAAAAACAAAAGAAAAAAGAAAAACAAAAGAAAAAAGAAAAACTAAAGAAAAAAAAGAAAAACAAAAGAAAAAAGAAAAACAAAAGAAAAAAGAAAAACAAAAGAAAAAAGAAAAACAAAAGAAAAAAGAAAGAAAAGAAAAAAGAAAGCAAAAAAAATTGTGCTCAATGATGGTAGAAGAGCAGGAGCTTTCAAAATGTGGCTGAACATTTTACATCAACTGCATTCACAATCACCCCCCCCCCCAACGACGAAGTGTGGGAGCCTAATTAGCAAAAGTAAACCACAAAAAGTTTAGCTCTCACCTCCTCCTTTTATTTTGAAACCTGGAAGAAGTAGTAGCATTTATTTCCCATCTATATGGTGTTTGACCTGTGTCACTACTGTGTTCAGGTCACTGGCAGTACCTCCATTATTTCCAGAATTTAACCTGTTTTTGCTTTTATATTCATTCAAACAGCAATTTGTGGATTATCATTTACAAGAAAGGTAAATGAATAAAACAAGAGAAGAGTAAAAATGATCTATAGAGCAGCTATCACATTTTCAGTTCATGCAGAATATAAAATGTAATATGTACCTACAAAGAATGGAGATACAAAAAGGTATCAGATTATATAATGGTAAGACAGAGATTTAGGAACCAGGTTTTAAATTGTAAGACATTTCCAGGGGCAGGTGTGGATTCTGACCACAATCTATTGGTTATGAACTGCAGATTGAAACTGAAGAAACTGCAAAAAGGTGGGAATTTAAGGAGATAGGACCTGGATAAACTGACTAAACCAGAGGTTGTACAGAGTTTCAGGGAGAGCATAAGGGCACAATTGACAGGAATGGGGGAAGGAAATACAGTAGAAGAAGAATGGGTAGCTTTGAGGGATGAAATAGTGAAAGCAGCAGAGGATCAAGTAGGTAAAAAGACGAGGGCTAGTAGAAATCCATGGATAACAGAAGAAATATTGAATTTAATTGATGAAAGGAGAAAATATAAAAATGCAGTAAATGAAGCAGGCAAAAAGGAATACAAACGTCTCATAAATGATATTGACAGGAAGTGCAAAATGGCTAAGAAGGGATGGCTAGTGGACAAATGTAAGGATGTAGAGGCTTATCTCACTAGGGGTAAGATAGATACTGCCTACAGGGAAATTATAGAGACCTTTGGAGAAAGGAGAACCACTTGCATGAATATCAAGAGCTCAGATGGAAACCCAGTTCTAAGCAAAGAAGGGAAAGCAGAAAGGTGGAAGGAGTATATAGAGGGTCTATACAAGGGCAATGTACTTCAGGGCTTTATTATGGAAATGGAAGAGGATGTAGATGAAGATGAAATGGGAGATATGATACTGCGTGAAGAGTTTGACAGAGCACTGAAAGATTTAAGTTGAAACAAGGCCCCGTGAGTAGACAAAATTCCATTAGAACTACTGACAGTCTTGGGAGAGCCAGTCCTTACGAAACTCTACCATCTGGTGAGCAAGATGTATGAGACAGGCGAAATTCCCTCAGACTTCTAGATGAATATAATAATTCCAATCCCAAAGAAAGCAGACATCGACAGATGTGAAAATTACCGAACTCTCAGTTTAATTAGTCACAGCTGCAAATTACTAATGTGAATTCTTTACAAACAAATGGAAAAACTGATAGAAGCTGACCTCGATGAAGATCAGTTTGGATTCCGTAGAAATGTTGGAACATGTGAGGCAATACTGACCCTACGACTTATCTTAGAAGAAAGTTTAAAGAAAGGATAACCTACGTTTCAAGCATTTGTAGACTTAGAGAAAGCTTTTGATAATGTTGACTGGAATTCCCTCTTTCTAATTCTGAAGGTGGCAGGGGTAAAATACTGGGAGCGAAAGGCTATTTACAATTAGTACAGAAAGCAGATGGCAGATATAAGAGTCGAGGTGTATAAAAGGGAAGCAGTGGTTGGGAAGGGAGTGAGACAGGGTTGTAGCCTGTCCCCGATGTTATTCAATCTGTATATTGAGCAAGCAATAAAGGAAACAAAAGAAAAGTTCAGAGTAGGTATTAAAATCCATGGAAAAGAAATAAAAACTTTGACAGAATTACAATGTCATCGGCGAACATCAGGGACAGCAAAAGGCTTGGAAGAGCAGTTGAACAGAATGGACAGTGTCTTGAAAGGAGGGTGTAAGATGAACATCAACAAAAGCAAAACGAGGATAATGGAATGTAGTCTAATTAAGTCGGGTTATGCTGAGGGAATTAGATTAGGAAATGAGACACTTAAAGTAGTAAAGGAGTTTTGCTATTTGGGGAGCAAAACAACTGATGATGGTCGAAGTAGAGAGGATATAAAATGTAGACTAGCAATGGCAAGGGAAGAGTTTCTGAAGAATAGAAATTTGTTAACATAGAGTATAGATTTAAGTGTCAGGAAGTCGTTTCTGAAAGTATTTGTATGGAATGTTGCCACATATGGAAGTGAGATGTGGGCGATAAATAGTTTGGACAAGCAGATAATAGAAGCTTTCAAAACGTGGTGCTACAGAAGAATGCTGAAGATTAGATTGGTAGATCACATAACTAATGAGGAGGTATTGAATAGAATTGGGGAGAAGAGGAGCTTGTGGCACAACCTGACTAGAAGAAGGGATCGGTTGGTAGGACATGTTCTGAGGCATCAAGGGATCACCAATTTAGTACTGGAGGGCAGCGTGGAGGGTAAAAACCGTAGAGGGAGACCAAGAGATGAATAGACTAAGCAGATTAAGAAGGATGTAGGTTGCAGTGAGTACTGGGAGATGATGAAGATTGCACAGGATAGAGTAGCATGGAGAGCTGCTACAAACCAATCTCAGGACTGCAGACAACAACAACAACAACAACAACAACAACTAATGGTGTTCAGTTACTACTATCTGAACAACTGTGTTCTTCACATTTGCGATATTTGAAAATCCATATGAAATTTGGAATGGTGGTCAGGCATGCGCTAACTGTGGATGAAGTATGTCATTGACAAGATAGTTGAGGAGGGAGCAGGTCGAGCATGTGTCATCGTCTTTTGGTCGCTGTTCTTGCCTGGGTAATGCAGTAAGAGCTTCAGCGTATGATGCGTCATCTGTGTGCTGAAGTGGTCAGTGCATCGGTTTGGAACTTGGTAATGTATATTCATTCTGAATACTGATTTTTGGTACTGAATAGCAATTCAGCAATAACTATTAAAAGTGATTAATTTTTCCTGTCAACGTTGTGGCACACAGCACAAGGACACTGGCATATGTTCACTGCTGCCTGTACACGCTCTGCTTCTTCTGACTGCACTGCTATTTCAAATCACATTTATTACACTATCTATAATATTGACCTCTGTAGTTGTCAGTACATCCCTATCCTAATAGACTGTTACCATATCATCCGGTTTAATATTTGACATTTATTGGTGTTTTGCAATTTAGTCATTGACTTTCCCTTGTGATTCTCATATTTCTTTAGGGCACAATGGAAGGTTACGCAACCAGACACCTACGTTAGTAGTGAAAACACTAAAGCAACATAATTTACTCGAGTGGAACTATATAGTTCCAGAGGCCTCAAACACCAATGATATATACATGGAGACTCAAAAGAATGAAAATTAATTGTGAAAGGCAGGATTTGAACCCAAGCCCCCTGCTCATTAGGCAGATGTGCTAACCACTATAGTTAATAAGATGGCAAAGTGGTTTTGCATAACCTCACCAATTATCCTGCATGCTTCACTCGTCAATCTGAACTGCGATTCATGCCACAGCCCACTCAGTATTCCCCAAAAACTAACAGCACTTCATAGAGTCTCAGTATGTAGGTTGTTACTATAAAACCACTGGAGAACACATACACTACTGTAGTTTCATTTGCTTATTTTCGCTTTACAATTTTGTTACTATGAACAAAAACATTAGGTTGCACAGTAACCTGACAAATGCCAATAGATGAATGAGATATGGACAACAGGTCCCACAGCTGCTGGTTCCTTGTCAGATCCTACTGCTGCAGCAAGTAAGTCCTCTAATGCTCCAGTACTTTAATTACTTTAAAGAGTAGTAAAAGGAGTGACCTCAGGAGAATTCTACCCCATGATGATGCCAGGGGTGCCAGATCCCCCCATGCCATCAGACTCAGAACCCAATTTAATCAACATTCTTCTAGTTCAATTGATAGAGGTGGAACAAAATTTTGGTCATCAACAGAGGATAGTACAGTGGTAGCAAGCAATGATGGGTGCCGTAATGAACAACACGACTCCCAACATTACGACGAGCTCCTCTGAGTACGATCATTTTCAGAGGCAAAATATTCGTCGTACAATTCGATAGATCACAACAAACTTGCAGGTAAAAGACTTCAATGGCTCTCTTGTGCCCTACCTGTCACAATATTAGGGTTGATGTGCAGCTCCTCAGAAGTGGAATTGTGTATCAGCATGTGGCCTCTTCCTTATATATCCTGTCATGTGTTACTTTCGACCTACTGATTACAACCAGTGTAAGTTGATACCAAACAACATCACACTCAGAAATTTCCAACAATCTGAATTTTTAGAAGTCTTGCCCATTTCCTCAGATACATGGTTCCAAAGAAATAATAGTCTCCGACAATCCATGTAGTCCTGCACAACTGGTTATCACATATTTGACTAAGTTACTTGTAAGTCTAAGACACATGATATCAGAAAACCATTGCATGGGTGATATTTAAGCATTCCATACCCTTCTACAAGAACCAGAATTTGTTAAATTTGTTTCCTGAGTGATAACATCGAGTAGCTATGGAGGGCACTCAAATGTCTTGCTTCAGCCATACAGACCAAATAACTGAATTTCACTCGGTTATGGTATTTATATACCATCCAACTGCCACACGCATTGGCTCTGGTACCCCCACAAAGGAATAAAAGCAATTATGTCAGTTAAGTTCAGCAAAAACAGCCATTACTAGCAGAGATCAGTGGCATATAATGATAAGATTGTTAAGGTTACATTCATGACCCCAGGAAATAATCATTTGAGAGAAAGTCTCTCCCAACAGTGACAAGCCAAGTGGTAATTGGCAACAGTGAGGACAGAGGGCAGAGATAATGAATAACTAGTTTCGCTCTTTTAGTGATATTGCATATGGTAGGTGCGAGAAAGATGGCATCTGGCCAAATCAATTACAACCAATAATGAAATTTAAGAGAACAATTGTGAGGGAGGAGGAAAGGTTGAATGTGAATTACTTTGAACTACATGTGGCAATGACCTAAGTTAGCAGCAACTTTTCTCACTATTGCACTCCTTACCCAACACACAATTTTAAGGGTAGATTATTTAAGTGAACAAGAAGCCCTAATCAATTTCAGCGGTTCAAAAATAAAGCTCACAGTAAACGGTATCTGTGTGTTGTTAAAGAAAGCTGCATCAAACCATACTTTCGACTGAAGACAACATGGACAAAATCTGGAAACTGTGTTTTGTGACAAGATATCTCAATTATGGTCAGATTAAAATTAGGACAGCTTACATTTGTCACTTTCTGCTGCACTGCTGTCACATTGTCAGCCTCCTGCTGCTCATTTATGGGCTGCACACAAAGATAGTGTGACACTTCACAAAGGCTGTTAATGTGTAACAAGAGCAATTTTCATAATAGGCTCACGCATCTTAGGCTCATGGGCAGAAATTTGTATGTCGGTGCATGTACCTTGTAAGTAAATTTTTGAATGTCTCACCTACAGTTAAGGCACATTATACAAGCAAGCTATTGCAAAGATAATATGTAAGCATTTCAAAGGTTTCTACTAAAACTGGAGTATTACAACTTGAATTTTTGATCGTGATTCTTCCGTCACTGATGGAAGCTAGAGGTGTTGCCACAGCCATACAGACCAAGTAACTGGAAATCAAAGACGAAGATTTCTAAATGAGTACGATTCAGAGATCAGTAGCCTCAGATGCCAAAAATGCACAATGACAACAATTATGGCAGTAGCTTCAGTAGAAATAGCTATGAGTAGAAAAAAATTGTCGATATTGGATCAGCAGGATGAGGAAATAATCCTATGGGAGACAGTACCTCACAACAACAAAAGCAGCAACACCAATGACAACAATTACAAAGATGGTGACACAGGTGATAGTTGAGTCAACAGTCAGTGTAGAACACATGATGATGATGATTTGTTTATGTTGTGATCAACTGGGCAGTTATCAGTGCCTGTACAAATCCTTAAATTTACTCAATCCAATCTCACCACTTTCATGAATGATGATGAAATGATGAAAACTATACAAACACAGTCCACATGTGGAGAAAATACCCAACCGGCCCAGGAATCGAACCCAGGACCCTGTAATCCAGAGGAAGCACCATTAGCCACTAGACGGGTTAAACAGAGCAGACTTTGTAGCTATCACTTTTTACATCATGATGATATATGGGGATGGTATCTGATACACGTTGTTTCATTTTGTATACATCTACACCTACATACATACTCTGCAAGCCACGGTGTAGCGCATGGTTGAAAGTATCCCGTAACTCTAGTAGTCGTAACTATTTCTGTTCAACTTGGAAACAGAGCAAGGGGAAAACAATTATCTGAATTGCTCCATTCAAGCCCTAATTTCTCTCTATCTTACGTGAAATGTATGTTGCCAACAGTAGGATCGTTGTGCAGTCAGCTTCAAATAGTGGTTCTCTAAATTTTTTCAACAGTGCTCCTAAAAAAGAAAGTTCCCTTTCTTCCAGGGAGTCTCATTTAACTTCCCGATCTCTATAATACTCACATGCTGTTCAAACCTATGGGTAAAATATCTTGCAGCATGCTTCTGGATCTTTCTTTAATCTGACTTTGTACAGAACCCGCAAAGTCATTCACCCTTTTATTATTTTTTTAGGTGAGGTCTTGCTGTTTTGCATGAAGTGGTGTTCAGCAATATCATGTGTCAAGATGAGAAACCACACTATTTCAATCACAAAAAATAATTGACGTTTGAATTGTGTGAAGGAGAAAAATTCAGTGCTAATTAGGTTGGCCCAGACATACCGAGGACATAAGCTGTCACACACACACAGTTGTAGGAGAAGATCTTTAAAATTAACACCAAGCAGTATTGAATTTCAGTGAATCAAAAACAGACTGAGTGTAAATGGAATTTTTGTGTTATTAAGAGCAGCTGCATCAAACACGTATTTGCACTGAAGCCCACAACAAGAAAATGGTTTGAAAACTGTGTTTTGGGAAAAGATATCGGAACAGATTGACTGATGTTTCTCACTCCATCTAGATCATGAACTGAACTAGGATTCTTTGAAGGGGGTACAGGTGAGATCGGAATGTCATCAGGTTGAAAGTTCTTCAGATTCAGGCAGACTGTAACTTTTTTATATTTTGGGATTCCAACGTCACGAGAAAGGGAGGTAGAGAAAGAACCGGCACTAAAAGGATGCAACGTATTGGCGGAGGCATCGAATTCCTTTGCCATGCAGTGCAACACTTTGCAAATCCATCCAAAATTAAATGCCAACCTGGGACCCTCATAGATTTCTCGCATTTACCACTGGAGGGCATACCAGTAGGCTGGCACTGTGATGTTCATGAAATGTTTTCACTGTTTCAAATATCAACAGCCATCAGTTGTATAATGGAATGACAATCATGAAAATTTCTGCCGGACCAGGACTCTCAGCCAGATTTCTCCTTATTGCACAAGGTAGTCTTACCATTATGCTATCGAAGCACAATTCATGGGCAAACCCAGACTTCCACTTATTGTCAACCATGTGTCTTCAACTCTCACTCTTACATTCACTAGGTACACTCCTGTATGGGTGAAATATTGTGATTGAAATGCACATTTTGATTCAAATGTCACTTACCTGGTGTCAGGGGAGAGACATGCTCTGTGTAGTTAAGAAGTACAGTCCAGTGTTCCTTCGGACAGGCATGCATGTCCAAAGCAACAGTGCATCATAGTTCTGAGCATCACTAGCACTGCGTTACCCCACTCCAGTGTTCAGATTGCCACGCTTCACACACTGTATAAGGAACCACAGATAATTGCAATTACTATACAGGTATGATTAGCAGCTTTATTCTGACTTCAATCAAGGCTGTCAAAGAATGTGCAACAATTTTTGTAGCTGTGACATAAAATATGGGTGTAAAAAGTATTCAGGTATGTGTTGATACAAATACAACAGTTTTTTAACCAAGACCAGAGGCTTTTTGATCAATGTCACATCTGTGAAAGTTGTTGCAGAGCTATTTCACAGATAAAGGTATTGTGCTATGTAATGGACTGAAATTAAGAAGTTTCTGTACCATGTTCTTCATAACTAATCAAAAGAGTGGCCTAACATTAATAAACTGCATTACTGAGGTAAAACTTTAGTCTAACTGGCCGAGCAAGGCAGGATGTAAGGATTAAATCATGCCTATTTTCATGATGAATAGTCCAGTCCTTGAAGTACATTCTATGCAAACACACTAAGGGTTACTCTACTGGAGTCATTAATGACATACTTTATGTGCTGAACTACAGAATCCCGAAAGATAAAGGTTCACCTCTGTGCAACAGATTTGGAATCTGTATTACAATTCAGGAGAATACTATAAAAATTACTGTATGTCATATATTGAGAACATATCGACTGGTACATTGTTAAGCTGAAGGCTATTGGAAGTCAGCTTTGGAACTAGAGGATAGGAAATCAGACACAAAGCAGATAGCAGGCAGAGTGACAGTATTTAGAATACCAGAGGTAGATAGTATTGCCTCCAAATAGCAGGCACTAACAGTCCCAGGGTAGAATCTTCAGTTCAGAAAATTAAATGGCAGCTCCATCCACTGCCTAAATGCTGCTGAACAGTGTCACTTTAGAAGATGGCTGCCCACACACCCACCCACTTACCACCCACAAACACATAAAATGTCTTATTATGGGCAAGTATCAAGCCTGCTGCCTATGCTAACTGCAATTTAGTTTGTTTACACAGGTTAGAATCTGATGAGAAAGGGGAACAGTGCTGCAACATCACTCCCCACTCATGAGATGCCTCAGGGTAGTGCCAGGTGACATAGAACATGGTTGTTGCTAGTCGTAATACGAAGTGCAGTGACCTTCAGCATTCATTGCTACAAAACTTGGAGTTAATTTAGTGGCCAGATCGTCACCACCTACACAATAGGAGAAGAGAAACGATACAAAGTTGCTAGCCCGAGACACCAGGGAAGTACAATGCCACAATGCACAATGCATGTGGTATGGGTGGATTGGTTGGCGAACTACAGATAAGGAGAATTAGTGTGCTGCCACTATCCCTTAAAACCCCATATTTTTTATTCAGGGCAAGTTTTCGATCTGACCATTGGGGCCCCAACTCCTTGTCATTTATAGCCAGCCTCTACTTCTACATTGCCCCAGCAGATTGCCACAACTCTGGATCTCTTATTATATTGGCCACAGTAGTGGAGAGGAGATGGTCCACTTCACATACAAGTGGTGGAAACTAGGGTCTCCATACCTGTACTGAGGGATTGCCAATCAACACTTACGTTTACTGGAATAATTTTTCTCTTGTTTTTCAAGCACGTGAATTGTCTCAATTATGAACCTTGCAAGAATGCCAGGGTTCTTGGCTTATCCCAAGCAGACGATATCAAGTACTGATACTGCCTGGTCTCTATCATGACCTCTCTCTCCAGACATTGGAAACCTTTCATATGCACACTAACACACAGTGGAAATTACAATGGGTTTATTACTGAAGTTAAATGAGAATCAATCATATAACAAAGTAATTTCCACTAGAAAAACATCATATGCTGCCAGCTGACCCAATCTAACACTTCTACAAGCATAGTTGATAATGCACTGCCACTAAGTCTTATTTTTTCATCCTATGCAGTACCAGTTCATTCAACACAAGATGGTATGTGCAAACTTGCAACCAGTGAGATCTGAACTTATGCGTATTTGACAGAGTTGTCAAGTCCTAATGGTCTGTCTTATATCTATGATGTGCATCTTAGGTGGCTTTCCGTACCTTCACTTCTGCAAGATACCAAACGGCAACCCTCCAGAATTATGGAGGGGTACAAAGTTTAACAGAAATTATCATTGTTCAGAGCCAATAACTCCACTGACACTATGATCTCAAATAATAAGGAGAACAAGGCTACATTATCACATCTCCTCCACACGGATCAGCCAAACAGTACAGGTACAAGGCTGTAGACATTTCAAATACTGAAGTTGAACAACAGTTGCATTGCCCCATATTTGGTTCTTAATAACTAATACCTCGAACAGATACTTCTCTGAAAATGCACCTGTTCTGGTGAGAGAATTTTTTTTTACCACCCAGTCTCACAAGCTATTAAAAAGATTTCTCTAATGAAATTTTTGTGTTTTTCAAGCTTTTTGGCACTAATATTGCAGATATGATAGTATCCCTTACTACTAAATATACTGACAACCTTGAAAAAAAGTAAAAAAGTACAAGAGATTGTATAGCCATGGATAGTCATGAAATTATGCCAATATTTGGCATTTTGCATTTGACAAGTATAGAGAAAGGTCAGCATGTAAATGCAAAAGAATTTCGCGAGTCAGGCAGTACACATATGAATATCCTGAATGCCATAATGAGCTACGAGACATTTCTGCTTGTAATACATTGTATGAGATTTGGTGACATTTCCACTCCAAATGAAAGGAAAAAATTTGACAGCATAATTGACTGCAAAGGAATGTGGACATTTTCTGACAGCAACCTGAAGTGATTCTATAATCCTGCTGATTATGTTACAGTCCATGAAATGTTGACTCTGTTTAGAGGCTGCTACTCCTGGACCCTATATATACACCACACAAACCCACAAAATATTCAATTAAAATATGTGCCATGAGTGACTGAAAAAAGTTTTATACCAGTAATATTGAAGTATATGTAGGAAAGCAGCTAGATGGACCATTTCTAGTAACAAACAGCCCAGCAATAATTGTAGGAAGGCTTGTCAGTGACATCAAAGATACACACAGAAATGTCATCATTGACAATTGTCACACAAACTGCCAGTAGTGGAGGACACGGAGAAAAAATTGACCATTCTAAGCACTCTTCACAAGAAGTTAAGGGAGATACCTCTTGAATTTTGCATCTAAGAGAACTACCTGTGCTGTTTGGTCCCTTTAACCTCAAACAACCAACCAACCAAGACCAACCTGTGGAGTTTCAAAATGTTGCTTCCAAGCTAATAAATTCATTTTTTGTACCCAACCAAGAAGTAACTGTTTGCTGATACTCCTATCTACAATGCATGACATGGATGATATCAACCCCAAAACAGGGAAGCCAATTATCATTATTTTTTTACATTCACACTGAAGGAGGAGTGGATACTGTAGATAAAATGATTACAGGTTATTCTGTTTCCAAAATCAGAAAAAGTTGGCCTATGGTGTTATTTTATAGTAAGGTAAACACATCTGAGATAAATTGCCAAATTTTGTATTCACTTTCAAAACCAAAAGGAACCATAAAAATTTGATGTAATTTCCTGAAGAATTTAGCATTTCCATTAACAAATGAACACTTAAAAAATAGATTGGAAATCATATCACTCAGGAGTAAAATTCGGAGTAGGTATTAAAATCCATGGAGAAGAAATGAAAACTTTGAGGTTCACCGATGACATTGTAATTCTGTCAGAGACAGCAAAGGACTTGGAAGAACAGTTGAACGGAATGGACAGTGTCTTGAAAGGAGGATATAAGATGAACATCAACAAAAGCAAAACGAGGATAATGGAATGTAGTCGAATTAAGTGGGGTGATGCTGAGGGAATTACATTAGGAAATGAGGCACTTACAGTAGTAAAGGAGTTTTGATATTTGAGGAGACAAATAACTGTTGATGGTCAAAGTAGAGAGGATATAAAATGTAGACTAGCAACGGCAAGGAAAGTGTTTCTGAAGAAGAGAAATTTGTTAACATTGAGTATGGATTTAAGTGTCAGGCAGTCATTTCTGAAAGTATTTGTATGGAGTGTAGCCATGTATGGAAGTGAAACATGGACGATAAATAATTTGGACAAGAAGAGAATAGAAGCTTTCAAAATGTGGCTCTACATAAGAATGCTGAAGATTACATGGGTTGTCACATAACTAATGAGAAGGTATTGAATAGAATTGGGGAGAAGAGGAGTTTGTGGCACAACTTGACAAGAAGAAGGGACTGGTTGGTAGGACATGTTCTGAGGCATCAAGGGATCACCAATTTAGTACTGGAGGGCAGCGTGGAGGGTAAAAACCGTAGAGGGAGACCAAGAGATGAATAGACTAAGCAGATTAAGAAGGATGGAGGTTGCAGTGAGTACTGGGAGATGATGAAGATTGCACAGGATAGAGTAGCATGGAGAGCTGCATCAAACCAGTCTCAGGACTGAAGGCCACAACAACAACAACAACAACAACAACAACGATGACGACGACAATCCTTTCAAATTAGGTTTTGAGTTAAAGTTTTGGGAACTATTTATTAATAGAATGTATTATTTCCTTTGAAATTTTCATCCTAGTGGAAGGATGATTGTTGTATCTTCATTTCTACGAAAATGTACTCTTTGTGCCTCCTACCAGCAACGTGTGAACCCATTTGTCTAACTACTGTTGCATTTTTAGCAGTTACATGGAAGAATGATTTAGCCAACAAGATTGCAAAGCATACTCAATGTCAAGAAATAAAGAAATTCAAAAGCAGATTTCCATATCCACTCTGTGAGGAAATATACTGAAGATGCACATATATTCCATCAAAAATAGCTAGTATGGAATTTTCCCTTACAAATGAGAAAATATGAAAATCCAGTGCAAAAGAGAACAGTGCCAATATGAGCAATTTACGTACAATGCATTTAAATCTTGCAGTCCAAACACAGATTTCTGAGCAGGAACAGAAATACACGAGAACACAGATCATGTGGTGAAACCATATACGATTTCATTTCGTATGATACAGAATCTGAAGTCTGTAGAAACCCTTACACTGCTGCACCTCCACCACCACTATTGCTCATTAGAGTAGTGCACTGTTCACTTGCTCTGTGTCCCATACAGAAGCCACTGATCTCAATCCTGCACCTCTACTGCCTGCAGCTGAAACAGAGATGTCCTTGGCAGGCAAATGTTTCTCATGTAGCTACCTACCTCATACTTATGCTGACACGTCCTTACTCACTAACTAGACCATTTCTAACAGCCACGCATTTTATTGGGTCCAGAGTTAGAAAACAAGTGTAACCAAGTATAACTTTCAAACACTCAGTTTGTGTGACTGTTTCTTCTTGTATCTTACCTACAAATGTGGTACCTCTACCACTTGTCTGGCACCAGCAATTTACTATAGCCACCTCGGAAAAACTAGTGGCTACATTGATGGTTCAGGTTCCACCATCACAGGTGCTACCCACGATGGTTTATATCATACAACGACTCTGCTGAAGAAGTGAAACATGAAAACTGGCTACACCAACACCTCATTGCATTCAGGATAATTGACACATAAACTTAAGGGTTTGTTGGGGATTCCTGCCATGTGTCCAACAGTAGTTGTGCTTTAAATGAACTGGCCTCACACTTTTGATGAAACGTGTAGTTTGTCATCACCTTATAGCCACAAGCGCATTCAAATCAGTGTCACTTGGGTAGAGTTTTACCAGTAACACAGGCAGTCACATCAGTCTTATCAGGATTAGGTAGCAGAGCTGAAGGGTTTTAGGGCCGTAAGTGTCACTTTGCTCCTAAAAGCTCCACAGAATCTAACGCAGACTTTGCAGTTGATGATATGATCATCTGCCTAGTGCCGAATAAGGATATTCATCAGAGAACCCCTTGAAGTGAAGATGTGTCTTCAGAAAAATTTTTAATACTGGTCATTCTCTAAGTCCCCCATGCAGTAGCCTACCAAATCAGAGAACCAGGCAACGTCACCATCATTTACAGTGAACAACTTCTGCACATGGCACAAGATGATGAAGACATTGCTGCTCAAGCTGGGAAGCCTAGCTGAGATGGATAAACCCAATGATGATGCTGACAAGGAAACCGTGTGGCACTTGCAACAAATCCCTCTCACTTTGTGCGGCGTGAGGAGGCTGCTTGCCCCCCAGATGGTGAGAGTTGTGGGACAACAAAAACTACATGGCTTCAATTTGTCACACCCAGCCTTCCTCAATATGAATGGACCTTGACATTCATTCCATTTCATTATTGTCTACAGGTTAGAATGAACTTTTTATTTCAGTGTTGGCACTGAAGAAACCGTTATCTCCAAAAGTGAACAGCATATCAACTGTTTCACTCCTCTGCTCTCAGACTCGCACACAGATCAGCTCCCTCCGTCAGCAACCATCAAATGCCATGTGCTAAACTACAAACGAGCAGCATACTACAATTCTCACTCTGTTTCTGTCCACCACAGCTCATATGGTTGAACGGACTGCAGATGTGTATTCGGTTATTAATGAAACTGACACCAAAAATTTGTTTGGGTTCCATGCTTTTGTTACTTTTGAATTTTCTATAAATTAAAATATGTATCTTTTGTCAGATCTGGTTCCTTATCAAGACCTAGATTAATTGTGTTCTGAATTTTTGGATTTGTTTTCTGTGGGATTATGGTGTGTGAACAACTTCACAGCACAAATCAATGTAATAATTTGGCTTGACTGCATTTTTTTCATGTCCTTACATGAGTGAGTACAACTGAATCTCGAGTCACCAGGCATAATTCAGTTGCTTTAGACAAGTGAGTGGGCTACATGATTATTTATTTATTTAATGATAAAAAAAAAAAATAAATAAACAGGTGTGTCACCTCCAACTTTGTGGAGACATGAAATTTATCACAGTCATGTTATCGGCACATATCAGCTCGTGGCAGAAGGTGAGTTACTTGCAAAATTGCACTAATCCTTTTCCCAAACTGACTGGGGTATGGTCTCCCTCCAGGTTCCATTAAAAGACCAGACACTGCAGCTTTCCAGTTCACAGTACCACTCTCATGGAGGAGGCCAGCAACTGTGCATCTCTGCACACACGACTTTCACTCCTACTCAGCAGTCCACACAAAATTCGAACTGTTGACACCTGTCATGACCGCTTCAAAACTATGGATGTGTCAACTTTAGTGCACCACAGAGGTGCTGGCATCTGGTCACTTTTCCCCCCGAAGCAATGAGAGTTTGTAGTAACATACACACTACTGTACCTTTGCCATCACTAATGTACAGTGTGTTGGTATGTGTGCTGATTTGGGTAGCATGCTGTTCAGCTGTTGTGTGCCCCCACCCGAGAACCCTGACCTCTGTCCAACACCTTTATCACATGCAGACAAAAGCCTAGTGCATGGCATGTAGGAGCTCCAACTGGAAAACTTGTTTATGGTCTCTAAACTGTATTGTACTTATGCCCTCACACCGTGACCTAATAGGTATTAGGTTGGGGTATAATTTTGTAGCTTTTGTGTTTTGCATGTTGTTATTCCAATTGCTATGAATTTATTTATTGCTTATTTTTTTTTGAGGTTCACCATTGCTTGTCAAGTTTATATATTGTCATTTTTTCAGTTAAAGGCACCTTAACCCATGATGAACTACATCAGTGTACTTGAGAACAGGGAAATACGATTAAGTGTGATCGTTTTACCATATGTTACATTTGCATGCAAAAGGGGAATATTCAAAAACTGTTTTTACAGGTATCGTGTGCTCCAAGCCAAAATCACAAAAATCGGCAGGGGTACATCTGTGCCTCACTGCTTGATCGGATTCTAGTGGTTCATTAAGAACACCAATGATTCCTATCCTGTATTGTCACTGGCCTTGAGAAATGGTGTGTCTATGCTAACACAAGGAAAAGAAAGGAATGACTGCATTCAGACAAAGCAGCAACTCCCCATACAAAGATCTGCACACATCAACAAAAGATTTACAAAGAAAATACATTCATTTTAAACAACTACCACTTCTTGCAGATGCAATCTAAGAACAATGACCAGGAAGACTGTATGAAGTGATGCTGCTCCATGATAACAGCCTCTATCATTCTGCTAGACTGACAAAAAATATTGTACAGGAGTTTATTTTAGAAGTCATTCCAGACCAATCTGGTTCACTTAATCCTGTGCACTCACTCAGATTATCACCTTTTTTGCTCTCTGCATAACAACCTTTGAGAAACTTACTTCCTTTCTTTCTGGATGAAAAGGCACTGTGAACATGGATTGGTGAGTTCTTTGCCTAAAAACCACACAATTTCTAGTCACAGAGTAGTAAAGTTGCCCCAGTTTTGGCAGACTGTTGTAAATAGTGAAGAAAAACACATTACTGGTGACTGAAATCTCTTATGTGTGTGTCTTGTGTTTATCAAAATTGGAAAAATGATATGAACATATACACCAACCCAGTAGTTGCTTTCTTACTGCCATGACTTTCATCAAGTTCACCATACACACTATCATTTTCTCTCTAACAGATGTAAGTGAATGTCAAGCTCAACACACGCAACATGTTAACAGTTCAATTTGGAGACTGTAAGATGCAGAAGTCCTAATCACATACGGAGGACAAGAAAAAAATCACACAATGAGATCTACACATTGGACTGAAAAACGTGGAGCACTTCAAATGGCCTAAGAGCATACCAGAATTGTGTTTCCAGAAGTCCCTGCACGAGTTTCAGTCCCCCTGCTGTCATGCACAAATGGAAATTGCATCTTTCATTCTGATATCGAAACTCCTGCTTTCTACACATTAGTTTGTGTGGTGTTTGTTTCCTTTTCTTTTGTTTTGTATTTGGGTGCAAAAGCAACTATAATGATATGCGCCCATATCAGAACTATACAACATGAAGACTAAGAGAGGAGGTAGAAATGACTACACTCTATTCACAATCGATGGAACAGAAGAATGCTAAAACAAAGATGTGGAGAAAAGTGTATAAAGTATGCCATAGAGTAATGGAGGTCCTGAAATAAAAATTACATGGTCTTCGCCATAATGCTTTTATGGATAAAAAGTAACACGCAGTCAACAGCTCGCTTGTCGTTCGCTAAAACGGGCGATAATTCCGATGGAAAACTCAAACAGGCACACAAACTATTAAAAAAAAAACTCCATTCTGCCAGGAAATGCCTGACATTTTAACATTGCACCCAATGTCCACAACATGCTGGGGGAGCGCCACTTAACAAATGGCAAAGGCTGAAAAGGCAGTGCAAAATACGCAGCCTAGATAAAATGACCTCATGAAGGGAGGGCTGACAGGAGTTTGTCCAAGCCACAGGGAGAATCTTAATAACCCAGAGCTTATTCCATTGAGTACCGAGCGAGGTGGCGCAGTGGTTAGACACTGGACTCGCATTCGGGAGGACGACGGTTCAATCCTGCGTCCGGCCATCCTGATTTAGGTTTTCCGTGATTTCCCTAAATCACTTCATGCAAATGCAGGGATGGTTTCTCTAAAAGGGCACGGCCGACTTCCTTCCGCATCCTTCCCTAATCCAATGAGACCGATGACCATGCTGTCTGGTCTCCTTCCCCAAACCAACCAACCATTATTCCATTGAATGGAGAACCAGTGAAGCTAAAGTGACACCACCTCCTGACAGATGGCAACACAGTAATCATTAGAGGGAATTTATGAACCAATGGGCTGAGGTAAAATCACTGCAGCCTTGGCACCAGTATCAGTAGCTTTGTTTCCTGCCACACTGACATGGGCGTGAACCCACACAAACATCTGAGGGGCTCTATCACGAGTGATCAAGTGACAGTTTTCCTGGAACGATTGCACTAAGGGATGGGTGGTGTACAGCCCACAGAGGCTTTGAAGGGTGCCGACAGTGTCTGACACATCTAAAAAGCCTGTGTCGCCAAATGTATTCAGTGGCCTGATACAGGGTGAAAAGCTACACTGTAAATACTGAGCAGTGCACCAGAAGCCAATAACTAAAGACGTTGGCACCAATGACAATGGTGTACCCAACACCATGGTCAATCCGAGAACCATCAGTATACACAAAGGTACAGTCACTGAGGAAGGAATACTTGGGAACACTATCTTCAGGAATAAAGGTGATTGACAAGAGAGAGGACACTTGGGCCTTGAAAACTCAGTCTTTGGAAAATTCCTCAAGGAAATAGTTCAGGCTGCCATGGAAGTCACCTGTGTAGAGAGTGCACAGGATACCAGTCACGGAGCAGGTGTCGTAGGTTTTCTCCAAATCATAAAACATGGTCATAATCTGGGATTTCTGCAGGAAACCATTCATAACACGGGTGGACATAGTGACGAGATGGTGATTTGCAGAACAGCGTCCTCGATATCCACACTGTGCAGTGGTTAGTAAATTGCGAGACTCGAGCCAACATACCACCCAGGCATAAATCATATGCTGCATCACCTTGCAAACAAATCTGGCAAGAGAAATTGGGTGATAACTAGAAAGAATGCGTTTGTCCTTACCGGGCTTAGGTATGGGTATGACAATGGCTTCCCACCAGTGACTGGGAAACGTGCATTCTGGTTGTCCACAAGAGAGTATTGCTCTCTCATATCATAGGCAGTACTGTGCCTCACAATTCAGAGAAGGGAAGGGTATCACTAGAGCCACCTCCATTCATTTCTGATGGAAGAAGGCCGGGTGACAGTGGGAAGAGCTTGAAATTTCCGCAAAATGATGACCTAAGGTGTTTGACATGCATTGTATAGACGAAGAGCAGGGAACAGAACGTTCTGCGGTGATACGGATAATGTTTGTAAGATATTCGACCTGGCATCACAATTGGGGAAATGTTGGTCATTGTAAGGACAATCACGATGAGGATAAAGGTCAAGGGGTTTCACCTCAGTGCTCTGGTGGCACGGAGGCTGGCCAGGTGAAGGTAGTACATGATGACACCATCGAAGAGTATCTCCGAGTCAGTTTAGGAGAAGACCGTTTGCCTTTGTTGGATTTCTTGAGCCTTTCCAGTTGGCAGAGGAAGTGTTAGATGTTGGTTGACTGAAAGGAGATAGGAAGTCTTCATGGGAGTATTTCATCTGTCCTTTCCAGCAGGTCGGTTGTGTATCTGGTGACTTCTCCCATTGTGGCGAGGGTTTGATGGCTTGTTGCACAGCTGGACAAGGGGCTGGTGATACTACCATGACAATGGGAGATTTCACAATCTCTGAGATGTATTTGAGGTCACATGTCTGCATGGCCATGTCCTTCATGGAGCAAGATGAAGCAAGAACCACATTATAAGTGCCTGACAGTAGGACACAGGGTTTTTAACTAGCCAGTAACTTGCGAGTGACCGGGTATGGAACTTTTTCCTTTACCCAGATCTCCTAGACAGCTGCTCATCAAAACATAACAGATAATTACGACAGGAGGTGGCATGATAACCATTGCAGTAGATGCAGCAGCAAGGTGGTGGCAGACAATAGGTCTGGTTACCTTCCCTACATCAAGTTACACAGTTGGCCGCTTGTCAACAAGACTATAAAGTGTATCTAAAAACAAAGATGATGTGACTTACTGAACGAAAGTGCTGGCAGGTCGATAGACACACAAACAAACACAAACACACACAAAAAATTCAAGCTTTCGCAACAAACTGTTGCCTCATCAGGAAAGAGGGAAGGAGAGGGAAAGACGAAAGGATGTGGGTTTTAAGGGAGAGGGTAAGGAGTCATTCCAATCCCGGGAGTGGAAAGACTTACTTTGGGGGGAAAAAAGGATGGGTACGCACACACACACACACACACACACACACACACACACACACACACACACACACGCGTCAATCCACACATATACAGACACAAGCAGACATCTCACAAGCAGACATATTTAAAAACAAAGAGTTTGGGCAGAGATGTCAGTCGAGGCGGAAGTGAAGAGAACAAGGAGATAGCCTCGACTGACATCTCTGCCCAAACTCTTTGTCTTTAAATATGTCTGCTTTTGAGATGTCTGCGTGTGGATGGACGTGTGTGTGTGTGTGTGTGTGTGTGTGTGTGTGTGTGTGTGTGTGCGTGCGCGAGTGTATACCCATCCTTTTTTCTCCCTAAGGTAAGTCTTTCCGCTCCCGGGATTGGAATGACTCCTTACCCTCTCCCTTAAAACCCACATCCTTTCGGCTTTGCCTCTCCTTCCCTCTTTCCTGATGAGGCAACAGTTTGTTACGAAAGCTTGAATTTTGTGTTTGTGTTTGTTTGTGTGTCTATCGACCTGCCAGCGCTTTTGTTCGGTAAGTCACATTATCTTTGCTTTTAGATATATTTTTCCCATGTGGAATGTTTCCCTCTATTATATAGCCTATAAAGTGTGGTTGAAATGATGACACTGGGAGCAGCACTTCAGGTTCATAATCTACAGTCAGACTGTGATAACTTCATAGCCTGCTTTGATCCTGGACAGATTCTCCCACTGTAACAAAGATGGGAAAAATAGTGCTTGTGGGCACTAAGGAGGCATCTACCTTTTTTTGTCACCCAATGGACTGCAATGCCACCCTGATCAGACATACATTTGGATTTAGGCCTCTGTTAGACTGTTGAGCAGCACTGTGATGCAGCTGGGAGGGTCTTTGAATTGGGAGCTTCATTCCATCTATGTTTGGTAGACGTGGACTGCAAAGATGATAATTGGCTCACTTTGAGGAAATCTCCCATGACTGCCAGCATGTCTGATGGCTTGCTCCTTCCAACTGGGTGCCCCTTTCAAATGGGCACACAGCAGCCTTAGGTGATTGGTCCCTGTGCCAGGTGCTTGGGGCATGTGACTTAGGAGTGAACAATCAGCAATTTAGGAAGGTAGCAGTTCAGGCAATCGCCCCTCTCTGGGCCTGGCCTGCACCAGGTGGTACATGCAAACATTACCGGTTGGCCCAAGGCTGGGAATTACATGTTACCCCGTCACCTACAACATTTTAGATGCATTGACTGGCCTTCGCGTGGACAAAGGGAGGAAGAAGGAAAAAGAGGAGCCTCAAATATTGAAGAGGGGGAAGGATAGGAGAAGGTGAACGAAGGAAGGAAAATAGGCATGAAAACCAGTGGTGAGACTGTTTGTATGTCAGCTATGGACAGTGTGCAACATTCCCAAAAAAAACACCAGACATGTTCTCCAAGGAAAGGGAAAAATGATACTAACATGATAGACATGCAGCACGAAAGGGAAAAGATGCTGCAAAGGCTGGGAGCCTGTGGTAGCCAAGCATGAACCCACCAAAGAGCGGCGAGTCCCCTGGAGGTTGTGAGCTCAAGGTTGAAGTGTAAGGTGGGCATTATGTTGTGAGCAGAGAGTACTGTTAATGGATGTGATAGGAGTTGTTAGTAAACAAAATGCACAGCACACATCTTCAGCATTGGCGGTGTTGTGATATTTTTAGTGCAATACAGATACTGAGCTAATCTGGCATGAAAGCAAATGGAATGCAATAACTCTGAAATGAGTTACTGGAGAGCGCAGACCCCTTATGCCAAAATACTGAAAAGGTAACCCTAAATAACCTCTGAAAGCTGGTTGGCGGAGGACTGTTTCACTGTACATGTGGAGTGCTGCTGGATCTGTCTTACGACAGATTTAAACTGGAGTCAGTCTGTCTGTCCTGTTCTGACTATCTTTCTTCATCTGTTTCTATGCACATCTTCTCCTATGTCGTCCATCACTTCAATTCTTTGTTATAGACAATTCCCACACAGTATACATCAGAGGAATACTACTAACTGAAGAAGTGAAATTGATGGATGGATGGATCAGTGAATAACTGCTGATGAGATGCAAGACAGTCAGAGTGGCAGCAGCTCTAACAGATGCAAGAGCTGGGAGACCCCGATGCTGTACATTAGCCACCCTTCCTTTCGCTGCCCCATTCAGCCACCGATTGATACAGGTGCGGTATGGTACATATGCGTGTTCGTGGGCTCAACCACAGGTGCTCAACCATATGAAAAAAATGTGGAAGTCGGGAGATGCTTAAAAACTGTCAATTAAAACATAACTGACAAGAAGAAAACTAGGAGTCACAGGGGTGTATGTGGCTGGCTGACCATTTACAATATACACTGAAAAAGTATTTATAGGTGAGAGGTCCTTGAGGAGCAGAAGTTGGTCATATAGTAATTTAATAAAGCAAGTCAATTTTGTAACTCCCCATGAAGGCTCTACAAGTTATTCATCCAAAGAATGATGAAGTCAGATTTTATTTGGGGGGGGGGGGGGGGGGTTTATGAAACAGTCTGGCTTCCAAGTATTCCGTAACCCCCTTGATGTTCACATGGATGTTTAAATCGTAATTCTTGTGTTCAAAGCGGTTTCTGGATGTTACAGTAAAATAGTCTGGGTATTACTGAGCTAACGAATAACATGGGGATTCTAGTAGCAGTCACAAGACATTTGTGTCGCAGGACCAACAGCAACAAAAGAAACTGGATTCTGATCAAATGGCTGTTAACTTAGTGGGGAATGGAAAATGCAATATTTTAAAGCTGCCACAATGTCCCTCGGATGACACTTTTGGTTGGCTAAGTCAGAGAAGGAGGCAGCAACAATGAAATTAGCATGTTGAACTATGTTACCAGCGAATCTCCACCTAATGTAATGTAATTAACTGTCAGAGATAAAGTTTATCTCATGCGAAAAGTACGATGCCCACAGTAGAGAGTTAAGGTAACTTCATTATGTTGCCATACAATGTGTTTAATTTATTTATTTATGAATATTTTCTTTTATGATAAATAATGGATTTGTTTGAGATGTTAAATGTTGTATATTTATATATATTTATTTATAAGTGTCTTTGGAGAGTATTAAGGTCAGAAGACCAAAGAATCTGGAATGCAGGAATGTCTGCAACTTCCGGGCACATGTTGGCTTGCCCGCCACTTCTTTGTCGGTATTGGAGGGAGATGGACGTGTTTAAGTGACCAGTACAGTATAATGCATTTTTAGAGTATCAATGTTCGTAGTGAAAATATTGTAGTGACTAAACAAAAAGTACGAATAAATATTATTTTTAGCCGAAAGTAATTCGTATCCGGTAGTGTTTATTTCAAACAAGAAGAAAACCCAGACCATGCTTGTTAGAGTAATGATTTTGCAGACAAAACTTCGAAAACCCCTAGACAAACGAGATCTGCAGTGTGTAATCTTTCAGCAGCTACTAATAAATAAGCCTTGCTGAATTTGTGCTGGAACTACTCGTACTATTCTCAATTACATACACGTGGTGCGAATGTGGTCCTACCACAATATACCGCGAAAGATTTCACATTATTCAGTTATCAAGAAACGAGATAGGTAACAACCAGTACAATATGGTGGCGTCGTCCGGGATTATTGAAAATGTTACCGAAATAAACTACCACCAAGATTGCGAAGAAAACGACAGAATTCGTACATCCTGGCTGAAAATGTTAAAGGAAGTCGAATGCTGATACCTTCAAGACAAAGGAAGTCGAATGCTGATACCTTCAAGACAACGGGATGCAGTTACTGGAGCAAGAATAACGGCGCAATAAGTCACGAAAGAAGAAAAAAGTGTAAAGTGTTGTGCAACCAAAAAAGCAATATTCATATAAGTGTAGTGTTTCAGTGTTGTGAATTCCATCACGCACCAATCAACAAAGAAGACCTTATAAGAAAATAAGTAAACTGTGAGTAAAATAGTTTAGTATCCTTTAGAAAAGATAAATTTGTTGTGTTTTGTTTATTCCTGTGTAAAAAGATGACAATTGTAAAAGAGGAAAGTATTGACGACGGTGTCGCCAACGCTAGTACAGATGTAAATTTATCATACGAAACTGAATGCAACAGTAATAGTCTGAATCCTGTAGACAAAGTTGAAACTCATATGGAAAGACAGAATGAAGTTAAAGACATGCTATCAAAAATAATGAATTATATGGAGGGAAAATTTAAGGCAATTGATGACACTAACAGACAAAACGGACAGTGGTTAGGAAATATTAAAGACAGACTCGATGCTAATGAGATTCGTTTGGATCAAATGGAGCAAAACAACGCTGCTCAGTTAGACCAGACTCTTAAGCTCATGAGTGATAAATTTGAAAAACAGTTCAAAGAATATGAAAAGAAAAATGACGATCACTTTCAAAAAGTAGAAGCAAAAATTTCCAGTTTGAGTCGTAATATGGTCAAGATCACGGGTAAGGTCAATTATGTCAGGAGAAAAGTTAAAAATGTAGATGCAAAAGTAAAAAATCTGAAAACTGAAGTTAGTACAGGTAGAGAGAAAATCCATAATGCGTTTAAAGTTGTGCATTCAGATATCAAACATGTAGAAGAAACAGTATCTGAGCGTATTTCTCTTGTAGACGATAAATTGTTAAAGTAGAAAGCAAATTTGAACACAAGATAGGAATTATTACTGAAAAAATAGATGTAAATAATCAGATAAACAAAAATGAAGTTAAGAGTTTAGAAAGTAGTATTAATGACATCACTAAGAAACTTGAAAGTGTTAGTAGCAATATGGTCACCAATAGTTTGCCGAACAATATTGGCACTTTGTGGTACAATATTCCAGTAAAAAACTTTTCAGATGAGAGCAGTATGCATCCGGTAGATTTCCTGCAGCATTGCAAGGATAACTTTTTTCCAAATATGAATGATAATTTGAAAATTAAATTTGTGAAAAGATTTCTAGAAGGTGAAGCATTGTCATGGACTAATCATTATTGTACTGAGGGAATGTCTTTTGCAGAGTTCGAGGAGAGGTTCTTAAGTAAATTCTGGTCAGAGACAGAACAAGCAAGAATAAAAAGCGAATTCTTGAATGGACCTGTTTATAAACATGAATTTGGTAGCATGAAGCAATTTTGCAGAAATCAGTTAAGGAAACTCACTCACCTAAGCAAACCTTTTGACGAACTCACTCAAATTGATGCCCTTAAAAGGAGGCTACCGTGTGAACTACAGTGGGAGTTAGCTTATGGCCCAGATGACACAATTGATCAGTTTTTGAAATATGTTGACAAATTAGACAGAATTATTGAGAAAACAGGTAAACCACCACACCATAGTCAAAACCATTTTCAAAAGACAGGGCATACAAATTGGGGAAACACACATGATAAAAAGGAACCACACAGTTTTGGAAGTAGTGATTCTCATCAGAGAAATCACCAGCACAACTTCAAGGGATCACAAGGACACAATTACCATTACAAGGGTCAATATGGAAATAGTCATAATCAATTTGGTAACAGGCACTTTGGAAATAAACCAAAGGTGTGGAATAGTCATAATGGTAAGGGGAGAACTGAACAAGAGTTAAAAAACTGAATAGGGCTCCATTGGCGGTCCGCAAGGTAGGAGCTACTTATACACAAATGGAAAGGGCCAACCCAAACTGTCTAACTAAACAGAAAGATACCTGTGACTTTATGAGTAATTATTTTAAAGAGACGTGTTATCCCATTAATGTAGTATCTGTTACAAATAATATATGTCATACAAATAAACCAGAAACAAAACGTAAGTTATTTAAAGACACTGATTGCTTAGAAAACTGTGAAGAAGTAAACTTAGATTCATTCTATGAGTGGGCTGAGAGGAGCACCTTGCTGGAAAATAGTTGTTCAAATGATCAAAGTGTATTAGGAATTAGAGAACTTATAGAAGAGTCTGGTGGGCTAGGAATGAAAAGAGCACCTAGTAAGGATGATTTAAATGTGTATCTGCATACTGAAGGTAAGAGTGCAGAGGATAAAGATGATAATTTTTGTGATGTTGATTGGGAAGAAAAGGAGATTGAGGGTAGTAGTGAAGGTAGATGTTTTATTGGTGTAAGTGAGGAGTTGGAAGCTTTAGGGATTACGAATATAAAAGAGGATAGTAATGAAATTAGCGAGGTACACATGAATACAGTTGACAATTTGAATGATAAGGATGCCAGAATTTCAGCCAATGAGTTATTTGATCTTGATACATGGAAGAAAAATGAGAAGGAATTGACAGCAGGTAATCTTAACAGCATTAGGGGAGTAGACGATGAAATGTCAGATAGTGAGCAATTTTTGTTTAACTTATGGATTAACAGTAGTTCCATTAAGGATGATGAAAATTTCAGAACGGTAACACTTGATATATATGTGAAACTTTGTATCCAGACTGGTGGCATAGAATTAAGTATCACATTGCACAAATGTTAAGAGAGAAATATAAAGGAGAGATACACAATAGCACAAATGAATGCAGTTGGATTAATGAAATATTCAGAAATAGTAATCAGGCCAAAGAAAATGCAATTAGGGTAATAACAGCATATAACTCTGGTAGTAATGATACAGGTAAGGATACTGGAAAGGGATATGGATTCAGTGAAATTGAAGATGACTTATTACATGAGAATATTAACAAAAAATTTGACTTTGATGTAAGCAGTCCGTTTATTGATGTGCAGATAGGATCATGGAAAGGAAAGTGTTTAGTGGACACAGGAAGTCAAGTATCTGGGATATCAGAATCATCAAGTAAAAAACTGAAAACTAATAAGGATTATGTCGAGTTACCTGTGGTAGGAATTAAAATAAGAGGTGCTACTGGGAACCACAGTAAATCAATAAGGAGTCAGGCTTTTATTACTTTTGAAATTGAAGGAGTATCATGGTCACATGGGTGTCTTGTCATCCCTGATCTCTCAGAGGATTTTATCCTAGGCATGTCTTGGATAACAAAAGTAAGTGCAGCATTTGATTGGGCAGGGCAGAAATTAATGATGACTCTACCAAGTGGTGAAGTCATCACTACGAAACTTCTTCAATCAAATTTGTTTTGTATAAGTAAGACTGTGAACAGTATTGAAGTTGCAAAAGAAGGTAAGTACATTGAAAGCCATGTCACAGATTTTGATACAGACGAGATAGAGTTTGAAAAGTTGGTAAATGAAAAAGTAGCTGAAGCTAGAGAACTAACTGAGAACCAAAAACAAGATTTGAAATTATTTTTGTGGGAATATAGTGATGTATTTAGCAATATACCAGGTAAAGTAATTGGATACCAATGTACTTTACAGTTGAAGCCACATGAACCTTTCTTTACAAAACCATACAGTATTCCAATCTCAAAAAGGATAGCAGTGGAGAAAGAATTGCAAAAGATGGAAGTGTGTGAAATCATTGAGAGGAGTATAAGCCCTTATAATAATCCCTTAGTCACTGTAAATAAACCTAATGGACAAGTCAGACTAGTACTAGATTCCAGACAGTTAAACAAATGTTTATACAGAGAAACTGACCACCCAGAGAACATCGATGAGTTGTTATATAAATTTAAAAATATCCAAATTATGTCAAGCCTTGACCTAACTTCAGGTTTTCATCAAGTACCTCTTGCAATTAGTTCCAGAAAGTACACTGCTTTCTTATACAATGGGAGATGTTACCAGTATTGTGGAGTGCCTTTCGGATTAAACTCATCAGTCGCCGAATTTATAAGGGCACTAGACTATGTACTTGGCCAAGAAGTTGTGTCAGAATTAACCATTTATGTAGATGATATATTAGTTTCAAATCAAAGTTGGGAGGATCATTTGAAGTTATTGAAAAAGGTGTGTGTGAAACTCAGAAGAGGTGGTATGACATTTAAACTGGAAAAATGTAAATTTGGTGTGTCAGAACTCAAATTTTTAGGTCATGTCATTACTAAGGAAGGGATAAGTGCAGATCCGGAGAAAATAAAATCTATCGTAAACTTTCCATCTCCTAGAAACCGGAAACAATTAAAGTCTTTCTACGGACTCTGTGGATTCTATCGAAAATATGTAAATGGACAATGCCTTAATGTAACATGTTTAAGCAACTTACTTAGAAAAAATACTCCATGGAATTGGTCTGAAGAGTGCCAGAAAGCATTTGATAAAATTAAGAATGAACTTTGTAAGAACAGTCATTTACACAGACCAGATTTTAGTTTGCCATTTTGTCTTCACACTGACAGTAGTGATTATGGACTAGGAGCAGAACTATTTCAGGAGAAAATTGTGAATGAAAAAAATCTTCATTGTACAATTGCATTTGCCAGCAGAATGTTACTTAAACATGAGAGAACGTACACTGTCACAGAAAAAGAATTACTCGCAGTACACTGGGCGTTTACAAAATTTAAAACATACCTGTTAGGACACAAGATAAAAGTCTATTCTGACCACAAAGCTTTAAGTTACTTGCAGGAGTGTAGACTATATCACAGTAGATCAACCAGGTGGGCAATGTTCATGCAACAGTTTGATTACGAAATTGTGTATATTAAGGGATCAGAAAATGTAGTAGCTGATGCTTTATCCAGGTTACCAGTAGGAGGAGATCAGGAAATGTTTGATCAAGAGGAAGAAAAGGAATTTAAAATAAGATACATGAAGGGATCCAGGATGAAAAGCTCATAAAGACACTTTGCAATAACATCAGGAGGGGACAGAATAACGATCCTAATTGGAAATTGGTTAAGGACTGTTTAGGCAAAAGAGGGTATGATAAACTTGACAAGTACTATAAGGTCTTTAAGGGAACACTCTTTAGAAGAACAGATGTGGACTCTGACAATTGGAAGCTATGTTGGCCAGAGTGTGAGGCAGACAAATTAATAAAGTACACCCATGAGAGTTATGGTCACTGTGGAATACAGAAATGTGGAAAAAAGTTACAAGAAAATATCTACTTTTATAACATGGTAAAGAAGGTGAGGAACGAAATATCAACATGTGACAAATGTCAAAGAGTAAAAGTAAGCAACAGAACATGTCAGGGAGAAATGCAGAACATCATTCCAGACAAACCATTAGATTTAGTAGCTGTAGACTTTTATGGACCTTTACCTAAAAGCAAAGGTGGCCATTGTTTTATATTCGTCATGGTTGATGTATTTTCCAAACTAATTAAACTTTATTCTGTGCGAAAAGCTACAAGTAAAGAGATCATTGCAAAAATTGAGAGAGATTACTCCAAGAGTGTAGGGAAACCTAAAGCTATACTATCGGATAACGGTTCACAATTTGTTTCAAAAAACTGGAAAGCATTCATGGAAAAAACTAACACAAAACATATCTTGATATACGTGTACAACCCATCTTCAAACCCAGCAGAAAGGTACATGAGAGAAATAGGGAGACTTTGTAGGACATATTGTAGTCACAAACATCCTAGTTGGTCCGACCATGTAAACAACTTCGAGGATATCATGAACAGCTTGCAGCATAGCTCTACTGGGTTTTTTCCATATGAAATTATGTTTCATCTCAGACCAGCAAATCTTATTTCTGAATTAATAGACTTTCCACAATGTAGCTTAATATCAATGAAAGAACGTGAAGAGATTGTAAAGAAAACCATGAAGAAACTAGGTGAAGCTAGGAAAAACAGACATGATAGGAAAATAAAGGCTACCACATTCAGAGTAGGTGACCATGTCTTAGTGAAATCCCACGAACGATCAAAGTTACTAACAGCAGAACTCAAGAAGTTCTTTGACATTTACATTGGGCCATTTGAGATTACTGAGAACCCCCATCCAAATGCGTACCGATTAGTATATCCCAAGTCGAGAAAGCTGTTTGGTCTTAGGAATGTTGTTTCTTTGAAGCCGTATATTGAGAAAAGAGCAAACAGCCTAAAAACATGCCTTTATCTGGAAAGAATTTTACTGGAAGGAAAAAAAAAAAGAAAGAAATGCAGTCACCACACTATGCCATGTAACACATCTCATGCAAAATGATGTTGTATCTAGACTGATTGTCACATAATTCTATTATAAGATTAGATGTCATGATTCCTATGTGTTTTTTTTAAGTAATTTTACAGTATTTAATGAATTGCAAAATATGTAAACTTGATAAATAAGAGATTTTATTTTACTGATGATGCTAGGAGACAAGACATGTCACCCACCCTCACAGTTTGAGAATAGCAAATCTCATAAATTTTGAAATCTTGTTCATTCACTTAAATAGACCATAATGCTTAAAAAATGTATAGTTAATAGAATATATTTTCTTGTATATGCAAGTGTGCTTTTGTTTTACATCATGTTCACCATAACTGTTTTTATTCAGCTCTGTTTATAACACAACACAGATAATTTGTTGGCTTATTTGGTCTCTTAATTTTGATATCACATAATTTACAAGGCTCATGAGAGAATAGTGTTGTTGAATTGAAATACTTTTGCAACCTCACTGATGATATAGGAGTTGGTACTATGTTTGTTCTAATATGAGAAAATGTTTTAACTTTAGTATTATTTTATAGTAAATTTCTGGGCTACAAATTGACATATGTATGTATGTAATCTATGTTGTGAGACAAAGGAGGAAGTCAAGGGTTGATGAAAGAATAAACAGTTTACTACAGTTGTGATAAAAAGTTGTATACAAGACAATGATGCAATTTCTGTATCGGACTGACAAGTGGACCAAGGTACACTTGTAAGTCCTGGTGGGCTATTGTAATGTAATTAACTGTCAGAGATAAAGTTTATCTCATGCGAAAAGAACGATGCCCACAGTAGAGAGTTAAGGTAACTTCATTATGTTGCCATACAATGTGTTTAATTTATTTATTTATGAATATTTTCTTTTATGATAAATAATGGATTTGTTTGAGATGTTAAATGTTGTATATTTATATATATTTATTTATAAGTGTCTTTGGAGTGTATTAAGGTCAGAAGACCAAAGAATCTGGAATGCAGGAATGTCTGCAACTTCCGGGCACATGTTGGCTTGCCCGCCACATCTTTGTCGGTATTGGAGGGAGATGGACGTGTTTAAGTGACCAGTACAGTATAATGCATTTTTAGAGTATCAATGTTCGTAGTCAAAATATTGTAGTGACTAAACAAAAAGTACGAATAAATGTTGTTTTTAGCCGAAAGTAATTCGAATCCGGTAGTGTTTATTTCAAACAAGAAGAAAACCCAGACCATGCTTGTTAGAGTAATGATTTTGCAGACAAAACTTCGAAAACCCCTAGACAAACGAGATCTGCAGTGTGTAATCTTTCAGCAGCTACTCATAAATAAGCCTTGCTGAAATTGTGCTGGAACTACTCGTACTATTCTCAATTACATACACGTGGTGCGAATGTGGTCCTACCACAATATACCGCGAAAGATTCCACATCATTCAGTTATCAAGAAACGAGATAGGTAACAACCAGTACACTAAGCATTGAGGCTCTTATCCACAAGTAGGATTCATCATGTTCACTTAGTTAGACTCCCTTCTCACTGCACCTGTAGGATCCAGCCACTGGATAAAATGTTTATGGGACTGATGAAGACCTATTACAGTGAAGAAATGTGGCAATGACTGATGATGCAATATAACACTAGGACCGGACCAACTAATGTTGCAAAACTCTGGTCAAGCCTATATGAAAGTTCAGGATTACTTATTCCTGATTTGGAATAGGTGCTTCTGGATGCCATGGCGAACAGAGGTTTTTGCCAGTTGCAGATGGTGGCTCATGTTGGTACTGGCACTGATCTGATCCAAAGCAACACACACAGTGCATCTGCTATTTGGTGGCTAGCTGATATGGTAAAGATTGCCTGTCTTGCTATTTGAAGGTGGAGCTCACTATCAATAGCATTATGACAGAATTGACCACGGTCCTTTGAAACATACCACCAATTCAGCTCCGAGTGCGGGACTGTCGTAGCCCCTGACACGGTCGGCAGATTCTCTGACTTGCGCCTTACGGTGGTGTGTTTCCTGGGTTATGCTTAATATGTCAGGAGACCACTACACACAGGAGGTGCCTACTCGGATAGTGGGGGCTGCGTTGTGGTGAATGGCTGTCTTACTATATTAGAGGGTCTCAGTAAGCTACAGAATGGTTGACAGTTTAAAAGAGTGCAGGGCAAATACAGGATGAAGGTAGTTTTAGATGCAGTTGGTATTGTAACTGTAAATTATTGTAGCTGTGTTGGGAAAGATCCAGAACACCAATCGCTAATAGAAAGCACTTAAGCTTACATACCTTGTTTTACCAACCACCTGAATGAGTTGCTGAACAGCTCAAAGAAGAGCTTAGCCATTCCAAATAGGTACCCCAGTCATATAAACACAGTTGATGATGACTTCAATCTAGCCTCCATATGTCGGCTAAAATACATGTCGCAAGTCGATTTTAGATATGTCATTGGACATCATACCAAAAGCTTTCTCAGAGAAGTATTTACAGCAAAAGTTATTAGTGCAGGTGCCCACATTAATTGTAAATTATTGCAAAAGCATTGTTGACTACTTAGCAACAAATAATAATGAGCAAATAGGGAGCATTACGATGGATACACGGGCTAGTGTCCACACGCTCATTGTAGCGAGACTAAATGTTGTAAGATCCATACACACAAAAATAAACGTAAAGTATACATATAGAAACGCAGTTAAAAATGCACTTGGCACCTTTTTTAGAGGCAGCCTGAACTCCATCCAATCTGACTATGTAGGCCTAGACCAGAGATCATGGATACAAATAAATGGAACCAGTGGCAGTTGAGAGCTATGTACAAAATAAATTAATAAGAGGTCCCACATAGTACACAAAACAGATTCGAACACTATTACAGAAGCTATGAAGAAATGAATGCCAAATGTAAAACTATGTAAAATCCCAGTGTGAGAGGCTTTTAGTAGGTTCCACAATGAAACTGGCCTTAAAACTAGAAGAATCAATAGAGATCTTGGTCGTATGTAAAGTACAACAACACCAACAAGGAATCAATACCTTCACTGTGCGATAACAATAGTGATGTTACTGATGAAGTGAGACTAAAGCTGAGTTACAGAAAGCATAGTTTGCTTTGCTGAAAGAATTTAAAAAACCAAGAATATATTCCAGTATTCAAATCAAGAATGAATGCGAACATGACTAACTTGGTAGCAGGTTTTCTCCATGTTGAGAAGCAGCTTACATTACTTAATAAAGAATGCTTCTGGTCAGGATTGTATGCCACTCAGGTTTGTTTCAGAGTATGCTTATACAATAACTCCATAATTAGACGAATGGAAAAACTGGTAGAAGCCGACGTCGGGGAAGATCAGTTTGGATTCCGTAGAAATATTGGAACACGTGAGGCAATACTGACCTTACGACTTATCTTAGAAGAAAGATTAAGGAAACACAAACCTACGTTTCTAGCATTTGTAGACTTTGAGAAAGCTTTTGACAATGTTGACAGGAATACTCTCTTTCAAATTCTAAAGGTGGCAGGGGTAAAACACTGGGAGCGAAAGGCTATTTACAATTTGTACAGAAACCAGATAGCAGTTATTCGAGTCGAGGTACATGAAAGGGAAGCAATGGTTGGGAAGGGAGTGAGACAGGGTTGTAGCCTCTCCCTAATGTTATTCAATCGGTATATTGAGAAAGCAGTCAAGGAAACAAAAGAAAAATTCGGAGTAGGTATTAAAATCCATGGAGAAGAAATAAAAATGTTGAGGTTCGCCGATGGCATTGTAATTCTGTCAGACACATCAAAGGACCTGGAAGAGCAGCTGAACGGAATGGATAGTGTCTTGAAAGGGGGATATAAGATGAACATCAACGAAAGCAAAACGAGGATAATGGAATGTAGTCGAATTAAGTCAGGTGATGCTGAGGGAATTAGATTAGGAAATGAGACACAAAGTAGTGAAAGAGTTTTGCTATTTGGGGAGCAAAATAACTGATGATGGCCGAAGTAGAGAGGATATAAAATGTAGACTGGCAATGGCAAGAAGAGAAATTTGTTAACATCGAGTATAGATTTAAGTGTCATGAAGTTGTTTCTGAATGTATTTGTATGGAGTGTAGCCATGTATGGAAGTGAAACATGGACGACAAATAGTTTGGACAGGAAGAGAATAGAAGCTTTCGAAATGTGGTGCTACACAAGAATGCTGAAGATTAGATGGGTAGATCACGTAACTAATGAATAGGTATTGAATAGAATTGGGGAGAAGAGGAGTTTGTGGCACAACTTGACGAGAAGAAGGGACTGTTGGTAGGACATGTTCTGTGGCATCAAGGGATCACAAATTTAGCTTTGGAGGGCACCGTGGAGGGTAAAATTGTAGAGGGAGACCAAGAGATGAATACACTAAGCAGATTCAGAAGGATTTAGGTTGCAGTAGGCACTGGGAGATGAAAAAGCTTGCACAGTATAAGGTAGCACGGAGAGCTGCATCAAACCAGACTCAAGACTGAAAACAACAACAACAACAACAACAACAACACACCCATTTGCTCCGGGAAAACAATCTGTTGATACACAGTCGGCATGGATTCAGAAAATGTTTTTCTCATTAAACAAGGCAACACATCCACACTTTAGTTCCACAATGTAACAATTGAGACTGACAGGGGGATCCAAAGTGGTGTCATATTTTTAGGCTTCCAGACGGCTTTCGACACTATTCCTTAGACACAACTAATAAAATTGCATAGTTATGTGTCAAATCTTAGTTATGCACTGGTTTCATGATTTCCTGTCAGAAAGGTCATAGGCCATAATAATTTATGGTGAGCCACTGGACTGTTATAGGCCCTCTGCTGTTCCTGATCTACACAAATGATTTAGGAAACAATCTGAGCAGTCCTCTTAGATTGTTAGCAGATGATGCTTTCATTTACCATCTAGCACAGTCGTCAGATGATCAATACAAATTGCAAAATGATTTATACAAGATATTTGTATGGTGTGAAGAGTGGCAATTGTCTCTCAATAAGGAGAAATGAGAACATCCACAAGAGTACAAGGGGATACCTGCTAAATTTCGGTTTCACAATATCTCAATCTAAAGGCTATCAATTAAGCTTAATTCCTAGAAATTACAATTTCAGACAAATTAAATTGGAATGATCATATAGGCATTGTTGTGAGAAAACCTAACCAACGACTGCAATTTATTGACAGTACACTTTGAGAGAACCACAGGTCTACAAGGAAGAGTGCATATAATCAAGATTGTCCGTCATTTGAAGTATTGCTGTGCTTTACGAGATCTGCATCAGATATTATTGACAGACTAAAACAATCAGTTCATAGCAGGGCCACTCAATTAGTATTATCCTGAACTAGGGGGAGACAGTGTCATGGATATAATAAGCGAATTCGTGTGGCAATCATTAAAACCAAGGTCTTCTTCATTGCAGTGAGATCTTCTGATGAAACTTCAATCACCAGTTTTCTCCTAGTGTGAAAATATTTCGTTGGCACCAACCTACATTGGTTGAAATGATGATGCCCACCACCACCACCACCACCACCACCACCACCAATTAAAGTAGAACTCACATGGTGTGACTAAAGTGTTCATTTTTCCCCATGCTGTCTGTGAGTGGAACAGAAAAGATAGCTTGAAGGTCAGTCAACGAACCCTCTGCCACGCACTTTATTCTGAATAGCAGATTAGTCATGTGGATGTAGATGGTGTCAAGCATCACAGTACCGATACTGTGTTTGAACATTAATGGCTTGTTTCTCCTACTCATCCAAATCCACTTACATTTTTTACATGTGGGACAAGCTGCCGTTCATCATACTAAATAGAAATTCAGTCCAAGTCAACATGTATCCTCCAAGAGTTCCTAAATGATGATACGTTCCTGTGTATTACAGTGTCATTAGCAGATGGTACTCTAGGTAAAGTGACCAAAAGGCAAAGCAGCTGAACATAATGCATGTAAGTGTAGATGAACATAAAGTTATCTTATTTGCTGAGGGTTTGATAGTTCTAATAAAAGTTGAAAACAACGAGAAGCTGCAACAGGTTGTTAACTGCTCCACGAGTCAGATCAGCAGTCTGGCAGACCACATCCACCAATAAGACTGTGGCTTATGTGGGTTCTTCTGTTGTGTACTAACATTTACTGCAATTGTGTTTTCCTTAAGGGTAATAAATTGGAGAGTAGGCCTGTTACAAAATGCAGCGGTGTTTGACTGTGAGAGGCTATAAAAGTGCTTCCCACACGTACACTTATTACGTTTAATCCACCACAGAAAATCTTGTTCCTAGAGACTGCATCCTTGGTGACAGAACTCAGCAATTCACATGTGTGGCACTAAACTAAAGAATTATGTGCAGTGCCACTGCTGCAGAGAGATTCTATATATGCTGCTGTAAAAATTTTCAACCTCCTTCCCATGGAGCTGAAAACCTTCTGTAGTTTTCTCATATTGCTCAGTTTTGAATAGTTATTTACTAATCCATAACTGTATTTTTAATGACTATTGTACAATGTGTTTATAAACTACTTATCCAACATAAGATATACCAAACAAGTTTTATTAACCTTTTGTCAGTTATGAAAGTATTTGAGGGGGCAATGCAGCTTCACATGTGCAAGTGTCAACCTAAACGGACCCTACATGTGGTCTCTGTGTGTTACTAAAGAACCGACACAACTAGCTAACCTTACTACATGAGAAGTACATACCACTCAGGGAAGGAATGACTCATCATCACATCAAAAGCTCTTTACCAGGGCCTAACATCTACAGAAGTGAGACCAAGTATTAAAACATGTCAACTCAACAATGAAGGCATTAGTTGAACCAACCAAATTCTAGGGAAGATACTGTTTAAGCATGTTATCAACATGGTTGTCCAACAGCAAAGCCATACTAATAATGGAGATCAGCTACATACAAGAGGAACGTGGCTAGCAAGCATCAATGTGCAGTAGTGCGTGTGACAAGAAATATCTGTAGAGGTTGTAGGTGAGCAGCTGTAAATTGTGTAAAAGACAAAATTCACCGGAAATCCTCAGACTGTGACAAAGGATGAAAAGGAATAAATAAAGAGCTTCTACTACACAAAATTAATGCAGCATTAGACAAAATAGAGACTAACATTGACAATGCACCTCAAATAACCGCAGATAATGGAACTTTCGGGACAATCAAAAATGGGCACAGGGTGTTCACCTTGGTTGGGTTCAAACAGTTCAAACATTTCAGAAACATTAAACCAAACAGGGCAAAGTAGACATGTGTGTTAGCCAGATGTAATGTTAAGCAAATATCTGGGTCATTTGTTTAACAAAAATTTATTCCAATTCTGAAGAATTTAAATCACCTTCATAAACAAATTTTGGTTTTGTGAAAGAAAAGCAGGATTGAAAATAAAATACTTCCAACATATGCCAGAGAGAGTGCAAAACCAATGGCCAGATATTCCAAAGCTGAAGTCATAATGCTGAAGCTGTAATATGTGAAGTTATGATACAGTAAACTAAATGAATTTTGGAAGTTGGCCACTCAGAAACTGAAATTGTCAGAAATGAGTCAGAACACAACCTAGTGCAAACCTGTCACGGTAGTGAGTTAGGGTTTATAGAGGAAGGAGAAATGGAAACATGAATACATTTTAATGCTTTTCATGCGAGGAAGATGGGAACTATTACAGAACATCTACATCCTTGCATTTTGAATATTTCCTGTTGATCATTTCCATATTGCCATTGCTGTAAACAATCAATGCAATCCCACCAAAGGCCAGGCACTATTAAATTTCAGAATTCAGGAGAGTATGTACAAGCAGAGTGTATTCATTTGAGAACTAAACTGATGTCAAGTGATCCTAAGAGTTGGCTGATTCTGAATAGCTTTCTAAATGCATTCTCTTGCACTTTCTGCCACTAGTCAGACAGAAATGAACAGAAGAGGAGATAGTTTCAGGATTCATCAAGGGAGACAATTAGGGTGCTCCATTCATAAATATGAGCTTGGGAACTACATCTTCAAGTAAGTCTGATGAAATGCTGGTCTGCAGGAGAATAATAATGATTAAGATGCTGTGACTAGTACTCAAAATATGATTCAATCATTAGTGGACATGCCTGAAGGTAAATGGGAGGAACAGGTAAAAATAAAAGGGTGTTATGTCGATCTGTTCTAAAAACACCTGGTCCGATCAGATGATGCGCTTGTGAAACTCCAGTTAAGAATCATGGGTCATTCCATAGCAAATTTACCCAGTATCCTTGCCCTAGAAAGTAGTAGTTAATAAAGCAATTAAGAATATGTAGGAGAATCAGATAATTTACAACTCAGGTAGGGAAGGTTCTACTCCAATCCCCACTGTAACAAAAGAAGATGGCAGTGTGCATTTACTAACTGATGCTTATGGAGAAATGATTCAGTTTACTGTACAATGTGACCAACTGGAAGATGAAGGCATAGCAGGCAGAACACAGGCTTTCTGTGAAGTGGAAGGTATTACCAGTTTAAAAGAATGGCCTTTGGTCTGTCAGTATCATCAGTGGCCTTTATGACAGAACTTAATGAATTTCAAAGAGAATAATTATTGACACACTTAGTCCGCAGCTCGTGGTCGTGCGGTAGCGTTCTCGCTTCCCACGCTCGGGTTCCCGGGTTCGATTCCCGGCGGGGTCAGGGATTTTCTCTGCCTCGTGATGATTGGGTGTTCTGTGATGTCCTTAGGTTAGTTAGGTATAAGTAGTTCAAAGTTCTAGGGGACTGATGACCATAGATGTTAAGTCCCATAGTGCTCAGAGCCATTCGAACCATTGACACACTTAACATTATGTAGGCAGTATACAAATTAGTACTGCCTTTAGAAAGCACATTTAGACATTCTATGCCATGTAATTGAAGTGTTTAGTGGAGCAAGAGTCACATTAAAGATGGATAAATAAGAATTTACCAACTTGCAAAACAATTTCCCTGGGCATGTAATTTCTTTGTGTGGAATCGTATCTGATCTGATGAAAATGAAACCAGTGAGAAATTTTCCTGCACAAATATGCTGTAGACAACTGAAAAATCTCTCATTTCATGCAATTTCTATCACAGTATTCATCCTTGATTTTTTTTATCTTCACAAGTCCATCTCCATCTGGAAATGGAATAAGGAATATCAAGAAGCATTTGAGTTAATTAAAAACCAGCTGCATGAGGCACCAGTACTTCATCACCCTGATTTAAGAAGAAATTTCTGCATCGGTACTGATTCCATTTATTCCTACTGGTTGCTTAGTACATTTAATCCACCACAGGAAATGAATATGAGTATAGCAATCTCTCTAAATAGGCACATTAAAAGTATTTAGAAACATTCTAGAGCAATACTCCAGCTCTTTGCCTTCTATCCAATCGTAAAGTTACTGAATCACAGTAATAGAGAGGAACAGTGAAAGAATGGAAGTGTGCAAACATGTCTAACTTCCCCTACATTGCAAGTCAATGGGAGTAAACTGCTAAATCAAACCTACTGCAGCTCACTATCTTGGTAATGACCCGATCAGATCCCCCAACATAATTACAAGTAAATCATGGAGGAACAACTTATGGAAACAGCTGTCTCATGCTTTTGATGGTATTTGTGGGTCTATGGATTGTGGTAGTCCACACTCACATGCTCCGAGTCCTGTATCCACTAACAGAAGTTCATATTCAAACAACAACAGTTAACAGACACTTTGTATACTTGGTCCCCTGTATTGCAGTGATCAGTATCAGAAGAAGAATGGAACATGTGTTTAAGTAAAGATATGACATAGGAGAATGAAGAACCTTCCACAGCTGTGAACTGCTTCTAACTTTAGCCATAAATTAATGGATTGAGTTAATGATTTATGACCACCCAACAACCATGTACACAAACAAGATCTACACTAATCAATGTTCATGTACCCAAAATTCTTACACATTAAGTAAGAAATGTGCATGGAGTGGACATGCATGGACACATGCATCTGACGGAGAAAAATCTGTAGCCAATGGCTAGTGTAATAAAAAACAGAGAAGAGCCCCAATGAAGATGCACTATATTGATAACAAGGCTTTTTTGACATAATAAGTCACTTTACAATCAGACAGTATTGCGAAACTAACTTTCTATGCACAGGATACACATAACGAATGACATCACTTATTAAACTAATGTTATTCCAGTAACTGACCTTCAAGTTAACTCTTACACTGTGGTACTGGAGATTCAGTTGTATATCCAGGAACCCAGTACCAGTCGCAAGTTGCCTAATTAAAGCCTTCCAGGAACTACAAAAATATTTTGCTTAATTATTGATGGACTTTAACACAAGACATTTTTAATGTTAGATTATACGTCTTAGCGAGTAGATATTGGCCAGTAGTACAGTGGGAAACTGTGTGCTTGTCAAGGCAGTGTAACATTATTTGTTGAGTATTTCAGGATGAGTGCACTTACAGACTTCTGATGACATCAAGCATGTAAGGAAGAAAACGTCAAGCAAATGTTTGCAATTTTGCTTTAAGTGAAACATTGAGCTTATTAACTTATTTGCAAACCAGTCAGAAGATTAAACTCTTGTGTATGAAAGGGCATCAGAGTCTGTGAACAATTGGCAATCTGTTGATACCTGGATGGTAAGGTACTCAATTTTCACATATGAACAACAGGAACATGCAAATGTCACTATAATTTGTGTACATATGTATATCACAACAGGGATGATATTATGAATACAAAGACATTATTGCAGTAACTTGTGAACCACAAAAAAGTTTGTTGTAACAGAGTAAGTGTGCCATATATACATTCTTGCTGACAGCACATGCACTCAGAATATATTTATGAACGAACTATTGTAATATTACCTGTTGTGTTTCAGTCACATTCTACACCACTGTAATACTGAATTTAAAAGGGAAACACGGAAGTCGATAACTGACAACTCCAAACTGAGGTAATATTACTACAAAAGATATCTAAACTGAGAATCGTATGGACTTCACCAAATAATGATGTTTTTGTATTATTGCATATTTATATTGATTAGGTAAGACTAAAGCAAAGCTTCTTAAATGCAAGATTTTTGTGACTATTGAGCCTCAGTAAGGCTACACTCAACACATGCCATCCACCTGCTCACTAATAATTCCAGAGTGTTTCAAAATTCCTATTACAGAGAGGTTCTAGAGCAAACTATATCCACCAGGTTTCATTAATGAACCCATGCCTGGAAACATACAAAGTCCCTTCTATAACTCATACACCTCTGGCTTTTATAATGCTGATGCACATTTTTGGGAAGGTGAGGCATGTCAATGGCTGGAAAAAGTGTGATGCTCAGCAAGTAGGGCTTCTGATGTGAGACAGTTTGGTACCTTCCCCAAGTGATAGGCTGCAGGTAAAGGTACTTCAGGAATCTGACAATGCTAGCTGGACCTTGTGTCATCTTCCTGTTAGCAGCCTTGGAGAACATTCACCCATGATGACAATTATCTGTCTCGCAGTAGTGGACCCCAAAATACAAATGATAGGAGCAGAGCAGACATCCACGAGGTCTGAGATGAGAGACATCACTCTGAACATAGTACCTTCTTGCTAAACAGGTTCCCAGATGCTACTCTCTTGTGAGGAGATACAGCAGTACCTCATACTTTCAACACTGCTCCATCACAAAGTCCGGTCCTCATTTCTATTTCAGTCTTCTCCAAACATCTGGCACCTCCAAATTACTTGTGTGTCCATCAGGGATGTCCAGTCTTTTGCACAATTTCACGGAAATTTAATAATGCTCCACCACGGCATGGTCATCACTCTGTTCTGATACAAGTATTGCTAAAGATTTCTCCAGACACTTTGAGGAGATACAATCTAGCTTCACAACTGCTTCCTCTTCATCTTGTTCTTGTTCTTCAATACATGAGCATGTCCTCCTTCCATCAGAAGATTAAATAAAGAAAATGAAAGACACCCTCTGGCCTCGCAACCTAATACCATTGGGGTCGAAAAGATCAAGAGTTGGTCGAGTGAGACCGACAGGAAAGAAAACAGAATATGTCTGACACAAGTAAGTGGAAGTAATGTCAGACATTTCTAGAAAGGTGATAGTGAGACACATATGATTGTTCTGTTTATGGCAAGTGGTATTTGACCATATTTAAAACCAAAGATCATGTCAAATTTAATACTGTGAGATTTACATGTTTATGCTGAGCCAATAAGTTGACAATACCACATTTTCTAACATCGCATGTACATTAATTGGTCATGGTACAATTAACAATGGGTAAATATACAGAAGTGCAACATTAAATTATTCAAAAATGTAACAGCACTTTATGCACTGATGTATGCTGTTAGATATTCCTTCCAAGTAACTGGTACCTTGCTGATATTAAATTGTTTGAAATTTTATTTTTACAACACAGACACGTTAATGAAATTTAACATCTAACAAGCATCTGTAGTCAGTACAGGCTACACCTCAGCTAACATTAAATAATAAGTGTTAAAAGGAATTTCTTAGCACCTATTACAATTGAAATAACTATGCAGCTTGTTTGAGCTGATCATAATACACAAAATAGTATGTCCTACATTACTAAATTGGAACATTGGACTGTCTAAAATGCTCAATTAATTGTATGAGGGATATACAGTAAGTAATGCAACAATTTTTCAGAAAGCAGGTTGGTTCTATTCAGGATTCCGTAACACCATATTATTTCCTATCATCTTTGATACAAAACCTGAGTTTTCAACATAATTTCTGTTCAATTTGATGGCCTTATGCCACCTTTCTGGGAGGCCTTGTATACTTGTGTGACATCAATCTACTGATTGACATTGGTGCCATCTTGTTGCTTCAACAACTACCCTATCATCCACACACTGCTTTCTGTAGAGAGCGTCCTTCAATGGATAGTTCTTCCTTGTCCACACAACAGTCTGGATATCGCACCTTCTGGCTTTCATTTCTTTGTCGCAATGAAGTATGTGTGCTCCTCTAAAGTGCGCAGACTTGGTGCAGTGTTGCTATGCCATGGAGAAGGAAAAGTTCATTTCAATTTCTGTGGTGGTCTACATGCTGAAGTCATTTTTCAACTTCCTGATGGTAGTGCAGAACACTACATTATGATGGAGGTAAGCACAAAGAATAACAACTTCAAAATTTCAGACCACCACCATGACTTCATTGGTTGAGGATGCAGCTTTGAACTTTTTCTTCAGAGGAGGTGATGTGGCACTACTCTGTGGATTGCTGTTTTGTTTCTCAGTTCAAAGTGTTTCACCGTCTGACAAATTCAACAAAAATTATCACTATAACCCTCCTAATGCACAGTCTGTTTGGCACAGATGGTCGTTCGTTGGTCTTTACCATCTCTAGTTTGCCGGAACAGAGCATGGAACATCTTTGATTACCCTAACTGGTGGACAACTGTGTCTGCACTAACAACAGACATGTCCAGCTGAGAAACAAGGTGTTCCATCCATTGTTATTGCCAGATCACCATCAGAGTGTTCGCATGTTCCGACACTGCAGAGTCACAACTGTCTGCGAATGGCACACACCTTTATTCCACTACCAGGTCTCTGAAGATATTCTGCAAGTGCCTATGAATAACTGTGATGGTCTGCTTTTGCACTGAAAACTCAACAGGTCCCTGCTTGGAACATACCTCTGTTACAGACAATTTTTAAGGCACAATTAGTGCTGCCACTTAATGGAACTTTGTGGAATATTCCTACTTCAGCCCCTATAGTTTCATCATATCCAAAGATGTTTCGTGCACATTTTTTTGAACTGGAATAGAAACATGAATAGAAATATGTTCCATTACTTAGTGAATGCCCCTCCTACACTGGGTTACAAATGCAGACTGTCATTATATAGAAAAGCATCATACAGAAATATCAAAGTTGAGAGAAACTAGAATTTTAGGAAAACATACTGCTATTGTGGTAATGGTATGAACGTGCGCAGATAACAATTTAACCAACACAAAATATGGTAATTGCCTGTATACACAGGTTACCTAACACATGGTAAATATAACATTCCACAAATTCCTCTGAGTTTCTAAATTATGCTAAAGTAAGTTTTCTATGAATAAATAAAATTTAAAAATTAATAACAATCATATTTACAATGTCATTAACAAACTTCCATACCTTCTTGACCAGCAGTTATTGTAGCTACATTTAACAAGTTTGATTCTATGCACGTCCGCAGCCTCCAAATATGATAATCATTTTGTAAAAGAAAACATCGTCCACTGTAGACTGTACTGAAAAATATGCACCATGTTCCATGAAATGTGATACACAGATAATGAACAGCCCACACACACAGGCACACATGAACAACAGTATGTTCTGTATCAAATACAAAGGAAGGAGCAGTACAGTATGTGAAAATATCCATACCTAGTATAATTTAAGAATGAAGATCCTGTCCTTTATACTGGATCATGTGTAAACTACAACTAATCGAATCTACCAGTAACATCAACACACAGAATGAGGGATTAATCAGCTCTTCCAATTTCCACCACAGACACATTAAAAAACAATATACAAGTCTTCCGATACTGTATGCCAAGGCACATTACATAGTTTTCTGTTGTGCCAATTAGTGTCAGTTGAATCTTACATTCTAAAATAGACCAAAATGGTATAAATACTGTTACTGGAATGTTAGCAACAACTATATGCAGTGAGACGACTGATAATATCCAGTCACTCACAATTGCCATCTCATACTTTACTATACTAATATGATGCATATTATATAATACTAAAGTGCTCTGTCAATCTTGAAAGATTGCTGCTTAGTAGAAATGTATGTACATCATGAACTGCTTTTTCAAGTTTTAATGCATGTATCCTTGTAGCAGACTACTAACATTCTGATTATTAGGACAATGGCACAATACATTTTAGCAAACACGTGTATCCATTAATTATCTGTGAAGTACAGTTAGAAGAGAAACCTATAACTTAAATTTCTAATAATACTTAGTAATCATTTAGGATATATACTATTGTTTCATCTGCATAAGAGAATTTCAGGCATGAGTGATGAGCCACATTATTGTAAAAATATGCTCAAATTATGATGCACAACAAGTATCTTCCATATAAAACATACTCAGTACGTTTAAGGAATCAAACTACAATGTATATAACAACTTCATACTTCTGACTGCTTTGCAAATGCACAAGTATGTTCTGACATTTAGCATTTAGGAGAGGTTTGAAATTATGTTTGAAGCTTTTGGAAATCACGAAGTGCTCTCATTATGAAACATTGGATATTTACAGTATGTATAAATAGCGCAACTCGAGCAACACTGCTGCAAGATGTGCATGGACAGTTTCTGGCTGTAATACTCGTCCTACAGGGTTAAACTTTTGTTGCAACATATAAGTACTAAATTAGGGCAGGGGTTTAAATTCACTCTACATTTGTATTAAATACTGAAAATCAAAGAAAGCACTTATATAGGCTACATGCAACTGGTACTGTGTGTCATGAACCGGATAAGTCATCTAGTTGTACAGCCAGAACAGAGTTTGGGTAAAGAAACACCTTCTGTCCTTCCGAGTCCTTCAGCGTATCTGATTTATGCTAAGATCTGCCTGCAGTAGTGAATGGTGTATAGTGGAAATTTACCATGTTTACATATAACAGAATATCTGTCAAACACAGTCTCCAATAACATTTCACAAAACTTCTGTAACAGGTTCATTAACTCCCTTCCTGCCAATATAAACATGTTAAATTTTATGCAATTTACATGAACTCACAAAAAGCCAGACAAAACACCCAGTGACACTGAATAACCAGCATATTATCAGTTGATACCATCTAGTTATTGGGCACTGATATCCACTGCAAATCATGCAAGTAATGTCATATTTATCAGACTGAGCAGAGAGTCAGATCAGCAGCTTCTGTTCTCTCATTCTGGATGATGAAGGGGTCACACAGGTAGCTTATTCTGCTTCTGTGCACTCTATAGTGTCACATAGAAATATGCCCTGGGGTAACTCTTCCTTAATCAAACTATAATGTCCCTACTGAGCAGTGAAAATAGTCATATATAGAATGAGTCCATCAAACTCTCATTGCAAATAATTTAGCCAGCTGAGAATATTTGCTACTGCTTCTCAACACTTATTTTCTCTAACGTACAGTGTTCCTGGAGACTGGATCATTTGCAACAGAACTCAGCAACTCACAGTTGTGGCACTAAACAAAGAATTATGTACACTGTCTCTGCTGCAGCGAGATGCTATGTATGCTGCTGTAAAAATTCTCGACCTCCTTCCCACTGAGCTGAAAATCTTATGGAATAGTAAATATCTATTAAAAACTAAATTACATAACTTTCCCTTCAATCACTATGTTGTAATATATGTTTATAAACTACTTATCCAACATAAGATATACTTTTATTAACCTTCTGTCAGTTATGACGCTTGTTAGCTATATCAGGGGTCAATGTAGCTTCACAAGAGCACGTGTCAACTTCAAAGGACTCTCCATGTGATCCCTGGGTGGTACTACAAAAGAGAACACAACTGGCTAATCTCCCAACTACATGAGAAGTACATACGTCAGGAAAGGAATGACTCATCAAGAGCTCTTTACCTGTGCCAAACATCTACAGAAGTGAGACCAAGTATTAAAACATGTCAACTAAACATTGAAGCATTAGTTGAACCAAAGGCCTAATTCTAGGAAAGATACTCTTTATCCACGTTATCAACATGGTTGTCCAACAATGAAGTCATACAAATAATAGAGATCAGCTATGTGCAAGAAAAAAGTGACTAGAAAGTGATGTCATAGTTACAAAGTACCACTGTAACTAATGAAGGGAGCAGTACCCATACATCTTTGAATCTAATATCCCCGACAACATTAATGTACAGTAGCACACATGGCAAAAAATGTCAATAGAGGTTGTGGGTGAGTGGTGGTGGATTTCATTTTCTCCAGTACACACTAAGAAGTCATACACTATGAGGAAGTGTCGATGGAATAAATAGAGGGCTTCTACTGCACAACATTAATGCAGCATTAAGCAAAGTAGAGACTAACATTGATAATGCAACTCAAATAATTGTATATAACGCAACTTTCAGGACAATCAGAAAAGGCCACAGGATGTATGCCATGGTTGGGTTCAAACAGTTCATACATTTATTTCAGAGACATTAAACGAAACAGGGCAAAATAGACACATGCATTAGCCACATGTAATGTTAAGCACATATCTGGGTCATTTGTGTAACCAAAAATTACTCCAAAGGTGAAGAATTTTAAGCCACATTCTTAAACAAATTTTGGTTTTGTGAAAAGCAACAGGACTAAAAACCAAAAATTCCAACATATGCCGGAGAAAGAGTGCAAAAACAATGGCTAGAATTTCCACAAGTCCAAGTCATAATATGAGAAGTCGTGATTCAGCAAACTAAATAAAGTTTTGGAAATGGATCACTCCAAAACTGAAGTAGTTGGAAATGGATCAGAAGTCACAATGAACACTACCAAGTGCAAACTTTCCACTGAAGTGAAAGAAGATTTATAGAGGGAGGAAACACAGCATCATAAACACATTTTAATGCCTTTTGTGGAGGTCCAAATATGCTGAATTATGGATGTAACAGCCATTTTGTTGGGCAGAATGGGAATTATTATGGAAAATCTACCTCATTGCATTTTCGGTATTTCCTGTTAATATATTGCCATTGCTGTAAACAAAGTAAACCCATTAAGGATACTGGGTTCTTTTAATTGGTGGAAAAACCTAAATTTTTTAATGACTTTATTAAATTCTATAGACTTTCCCAATTACCTTGATATATGTACATTATAGGGTTTCAAATGAAAAATGAACCACATATAGCAAATTTTAAAGTTATGGACACGTATGCCACCACACCCCCTTTATTTCTGTTGCAAAAAACAGTATTATTTTAGGAAGAACAGTGGACTTTCTGTTTCCAGTGACTATTCGTATGATACATTGTATATGTTAGTAACAGCGCAGGTTTCTAGTGTCTGTAAATGATTATCTTTGTTAGTATTTACCACTGTTCTGCTGAAACAGTTCACCCACGTGTTACTGAATGTCTGTTGCCCAAGTGCTACATATATGACAAAGCAAGCCACACTGTTGAAAGTAACTTGTGTATCATTTCTTTGGGGAGAAATTCCCACCAGTGATTAAAATTTTTTGTTAACAATGATGCTGTCTGTAGTGGATTTGTTGTTGGTGATGAGGGCATTTTTTCTTCTTTGATAAAGGAAGTGGGGAAATGTAAGCAGTGTGATGGTGTAGGCTGTCTGGAAATAACTGAACAACAAGGTAGCAGGAAGGGTTTAGCATCAAAAGTAGCTGTTCTGTGTACATCCTCCAATAAATAACCTCAAAAATGACTTTGAACATTGTGCATAATACATATGGTGTGAATCTAAAGTTAGTGCCTGCATGTGTGCAATACAAAATGGGAAAAGGCTACTCAAACATTTTGTGGTTTGATGGACCTTCCTCTTCCTCAAACTAGGTTCAACAAGTACATAAAAATACTTTTAGGTGCCTTGACAGTTGCGCCTAAGGCATCTACAAAATGTGCAGTTAAAGAAACTGTAAATATTAGTGGAACCAGGGACATTGCCATGTCCCATCAAGTGCAACAGCAATGTCAAGGACATGGTTTCTTGAATGGTGTTTTAAGTGGTACTTCTCTGGAGAATGGAAAAGTTGTTGATGATGAGTGCTTATCTAAGAACTGCCACACCTGTGATGGTAACACTGAAGTATGTATTGAACATCAGTGTTCTAAGAATTATGGTGGTTACAGTGGTGGTACGGAGTGTGATGGAGCTCTAAAAAATATTTCAGAGGTCGGTGCCCACTTATAATGTTACATATACGAAGTACCTAGGCGGTGGGGACTCTAAAGCTTTCAACAAAATTAATGACTTCAGTGTCTATGGTGACACCTTAGTAACAAAACTGGAGTGTTGTGGAAATATGCAAAAGAGGATGGGTGCTGGATTGAGGAAGCTATGATGAGAAACGAAAGGAAAGTTGCTATCGGATGGAAAATCTCTGTCTGGCCAAAGCAGATTGACAGAAACTGAAATAGACCTTCATTCAGAGGTGCATGTCATCTAATGGTCAGTCCATAACAACTCTGAAGATGTTACAGCAATGAGAAAAGCAGTATGGGCTACCTACTTTTATGAGTTGCCCACAGATGACCACCCTGTTCACGGACTTTGCCCTAGAGGAGCAGATTCTTGGTGTGGTTACAATAAACCAAAAAAAAAAATAAAAAAATAAAAAAATAAAATAAAATAAAATAAAATAAAAATTTTTCAAATATATTGTTATAAGCATTTTCTTCCTGAGCCTGTTATGAATAAAATAAAACCAATTTTTAGAGATGTGAGTGACCTTGTTTTGCTTAGTAAATGTCTTCATGGGGGCACTCAGAAAAACATTGTTGCGTAATCTTTCCCATATGCAATGGTTGAAATTTTCATTTTTATTCTAAGACTAAATACATTAAAAATGGTGTACTAGATGCAGTGATATGTTTCAATGATGGAGTGATAGGAAGGTTGGAAGCTCTGAGAAATTTAGGCATAAAATGTGGATCTAATATGGAAGATCAATTGCTTGTGTGTGACGGACAATGGGTGCATGAAGCTGAAAGATTCAGCTCTTGAAGTTACCTAAGAAGCAAGAAGTGCTAAAAGGAGGGCCAAGAGGGAGCTTTAAGATGAAGAAATGCTGCAGGGTGAAGAATATGCTTCAGCAATGTTCTGAGGCACGATTTAATTGGACTCATCTTCATTCACAATTTCCCACAATCTGTATTTTTCAGATTTCAGGTACAAATATTTCCTGAAGTTATATACCATTGCTCTAATATTTTTCTTTAACTTGTAATAGTCGATAGTTAGGTAGTAGGTATAAGGTATATTGCAGAATCAACTAAATTATAGAAAATGTAACATTTTTATTAGGATAAAAATTATAAAGGTTAAAATGTAAGATACAATGTTTTCATACTTGTAATATACATAATAGGTGGAATTAAATAGGTCTAGCACCTCAGCCATAATATCATGCATATCTGGTAAAAATTTGGTCTCCTGCAAATGTGCAACATTGGATTAAAATGGCATGTCAATTTGAGGAAGCATTTTGGGAAAAAAGCGTTGCATCAATTTCTATGTAATCTTTTTGAGTAACCCTAAGCAGGTTCAAAAATATTGAAAATACTTCTAATTTATTTACAAAGTGTGCTGCATTATCTGATATCAACAACAAAAAATCTGTGAAACATATACAATATAAACAGTGCCTGAAAGAAATAGGTGTTGATTTTCACATAATATGGAGCCAGAAAAGTACCCTGTATAATTGAAGACCAGGCACTGTTAAAATTCAGAATTCAGGAAAGTATGTGTGAGCAGAGGGTATTCAATTTTGGATCACTTAATATCAGTTTCTTTCTCAGAATTGACCGATTCTGAATAGCTTTGTAAATGCATTCCCCTACACTTCATTTCTGTCTGACTAGTGGAGGGAACAGAAGAGAAGAGTGTTTCAGGATTCAACAAGGGAGACGATTAGGGAGCTGCAATCATTAATATGAGCTTATTCATTTTTGACAAAAGGGGGAACTGCAACTTTAAGTAAGTCTGAGGAAGATGCTGAGTTCCAGGAGAATAATATTGATGAAGATGCTCTGACTAATCCTCACAGTATGATTCAAACATTAGTGGACATGCCTCTAGCCAAATGGAAGAAACAGGTAAAAATATTAAGGTGTTATGTCTATGTATTTTAAAAACACCTGGTCTGATCAGATGTTGCACTTGTAAAACTGTAGTTAAGAATCATGAGTCATTCCATAGCATACTGTATCCAGTACCCTTGCTCTAGAAAGCAGTAGTTAAAGTAATTAAGGGGCACTCAGAATAAAAATGAAAGTTGGAGAATCAGGTAATTTAACACTCAGATAGTGAATGTTCTAATCCGATCCACACTGTAGCACAAAGGGATGGCAGTGTGAATTTACTAACTGATGCTCATGGTGCAGTGATGTGGTTTACTGTGCAATGTGACCAACTGGAAGATGAAGGTATAGCTGGAAAAACACAGGCTTTCCGTTGAATGGAACATGTTACGTGTTTAAACGAATACCCTTCAGTCTGTCAGGATCATCAGTGGCCTTTATGACAGAACTCACAGACGTTCTAAGAGAAGAATTGACACACTCAGCATTATGTAGGTCATATTCTAATTAGTGCTGCCTTTAGGGAGAACATTTAGACACACTGTGCTATGTAATTTAAGCATTTAGTGGAGCATGAGTCACATTAAAGATGGATAAAAAAGAATTCGCCAAGTCACAAAACAAATTCCTTGGGCACATTTCTTTGTGCAGGATCATATCTGAATGACAAAAATAGAACCAGAGGGAAAATTTCCTGCGCCAAAATACTGTAGACAACTGAAAGTCACACAGTATATGTAATTTCTATCACAGTTTTCAACCTCAAAGTTGTTCATCTTCACAAGTCGATATTCCTTATTCCATTTCCAAATGGAGATCAAGAAGCATTTAAGTTAATTAAAAAACCAGCTGTGTGAGGCACCGATACTTCATCATTCTAATTTAAGCAAAATTTCTACATTGGTTCTGATTTTGTTTATTTTTCCCTTGGTGCAGGAAAGTGTGAGGGTAACTGAGTCATTGAAAATTTCACTGTAGCATTCACAATTGGTGTACTCACAAACTCAATCACTCACTGGGAGACGTAGTACATAGTTACTGGAAGAGATGCACTTTCCATGGCAAAGTTTTGCTGTTACTGGGATGTCATATTGTCACATATAATAAAACACTTTGATTCTTACTAAATTGGTGACTACTATCCAGAAGACCAAACCAATTGAGAGTTAGATGTTGAAGGTTGTGATTTTTAAATTCAGTGTATACCAGTACAACAAAAATTATATCTCAGCAAAACCAAGTGATAATTCCTGTTGAGAGAAATTTAGGAGGTGAGCATCTTAGAGAAAATTTTGTATGTAATACCAGATGGGAGTAGGTGGTGGTTGAAATTCTTAAGAGGAATAATAAAAATATGGTGATCCTGATGCAGAAAATGGTTTTAATGGAAGCATTAGTTTCTTGTTGGGGAAAAAAAAGAAAGAAAAAAGGGAAAAAAAAGAAAAAAGGAAAAAAATAAAAAAAGGGAAAAAAAAAGAAAAAAGGGAAAAAAAAGAAAAAAGGAAAAAAAAGAAGAAGGAAAAAAAAGAAAAAGAAAGCAAAAAAATTGTGCTCAATGATGGTAGAAGAGCAGGAGCTTTCAAAATGTAGCTGAACATTTTACAACAACTGCATTCACAATCACCCCCCCCCCCCAAAACGACGAAGTGTGGGAGCTTAATTAGCAAAAGTAAACCACAAAAAGTTTAGCTCTCACCTCCTCCTTTTATTTTGAAACCTGGAAGAAGTAGTAGCATTTATTTCCCATCTCTATCGTGTTTGACCTGTGTCACTACCGTGTTCAGGTCACTGGCAGTACCTCCATTATTTACAGAATTTAACCTGTTTTTGCTTTTGTATTCATTCAAACAGCAATTTGTGGATTAACATTCACAAGAAAGATAAATGAATAAAACAAGAGAAGAGTAAAAATGATCTATAGAGCAGCTATCACATTTTCAGTTCATGCAGAATATAAAATGTAATATGTACCTACAAATAATGGAGATACAAAAAGGTATCAGATTATATAAGGGTAAGACAGAGATTTAGGAACCAGGTTTTCAATTGTAAGACATTTCCAGGGGCAGATGTGGATTCTGACCACAATCTATTGGTTATGAACTGCAGATTGAAACTGAAGAAACTGCAAAAAGGTGGGAATTTAAGGAGATAGGACCTGGATAAACTGACTAAACCAGAGGTTGTACAGAGTTTCAGGAAGAGCATAAGGGAACAATTGACAGGAATGAGGGAAGGAAATACAGTAGAAGAAGAATGGGTAGCTTTGAGGGATGAAATACTGAAAGCAGCAGAGGACCAAGTAGGTAAAAAGACGAAGGCTAGTAGAAATCCATGGATAACAGAAGAAATATTGAATTTAATTGATGAAAGGAGAAAATATAAAAATGCAGTAAATGAAGCAGGCAAAAAGGAATACAAACGTCTCATAAATGATATTGACAGGAAGTGCAAAATGGCTAAGAAGGGATGGCTAGTGGACAAATGTAAGGATGTAGAGGCTTATCTCACTAGGGGTAAGATAGATACTGCCTACAGGGAAATTATAGAGACCTTTGGAGAAAGGAGAACCACTTGCATGAATATCAAGAGCTCAGATGGAAACCCAGTTCTAAGCAAAGAAGGGAAGGCAGAAAGGTGGAAGGAGTATATAGAGGGTCTATACAAGGGCGATGTACTTGAGGGCATTATTATGGAAATGGAAGAGGATGTAGATGAAGATGAAATGGGAGATATGATACTGCGTGAAGAGTTTGACAGAGCACTGAAAGATTTAAGTTGAAACAAGGCCCCGTGAGTAGACAAAATTCCATTAGAACTACTGACAGTCTTGGGAGAGCCAGTCCTTCCGAAACTCTACCATCTGGTGAGCAAGATGTATGAGACAGGCGAAATTTCCTCAGACTTCTAGATGAATATAATAATTACAATCCCAAAGAAAGCAGACATCGACAGATGTGAAAATTACCGAACTCTCAGTTTAATTCGTCACAGCTGCAAATTACTAATGTGAATTCTTTACAAACAAATGGAAAAACTGATAGAAGCTGACCTCGATGAAGATCAGTTTGGATTCCGTAGAAATGTTGGAACATGTGAGGCAATACTGACCCTACGACTTATCTTAGAAGAAAGTTGAAAGAAAGGATAACCTACGTTTCGAGCATTTGTAGACTTAGAGAAAGCTTTTGATAATGTTGACTGGAATTCTCTCTTTCTAATTCTGAAGGTGGCAGGGGTAAAATACTGGGAGCGAAAGGCTATTTACAATTAGTACAGAAAGCAGATGGCAGATATAAGAGTCGAGGGGTATAAAAGGGAAGCAGTGGTTGGGAAGGGAGTGAGACAGGGTTGTAGCCTATCCCCGATGTTATTCAATCTGTATATTGAGCAAGCAATAAAGGAAACAAAAGAAAAGTTCAGAGTAGGTATTAAAATCCATGGAAAAGAAATAAAAACTTTGACAGAATTACAATGTCATCGGCGAACATCAGGGACAGCAAAAGGCTTGGAAGAGCAGTTGAACAGAATGGACAGTGTCTTGAAAGGAGGGTGTAAGATGAACATCAACAAAAGCAAAACGAGGATAATGGAACGTAGTCTAATTAAGTCGGGTGATGCTGAGGGAATTAGATTAGGAAATGAGACACTTAAAGTAGTTAAGGAGTTTTGCTATTTGGGGAGCAAAATAACTGATGATGGTCGAAGTAGAGAGGATATAAAATGTAGACTAGCAATGGCAAGGGAAGAGTTTCTGAAGAAGAGAAATTTGTTAACATCGAGTATAGATTTAAGTGTCAGGAAGTCGTTTCTGAAAGTATTTGTATGGAGTGTTGCCACATATGGAAGTGAAATGTGGGCGATAAATAGTTTGGACAAGTAGATAATAGAAGCTTTCAAAACGTGGTGCTACAGAAGAATGCTGAAGATTAGATTGGTAGATCACATAACTAATGAGGAGGTATTGAATAGAATTGGGGAGAAGAGGAGCTTGTGGCACAACTTGACTAGAAGAAGGGACCGGTTGGTAGGACATGTTCTGAGGCATCAAGGGATCACCAATTTAGTACTGGAGGGCAGCGTGGAGGGTAAAAACCGTAGAGGGAGACCAAGAGATGAATAGACTAAGCAGATTAAGAAGGATGTAGGTTGCAGTAAATATTTGGGAGATGATGAAGATTGCACAGGATAGAGTAGCATGGAGAGCTGCATCAAACCAATCTCAGGACTGCAGACAACAACAACAACAACAACAACAACAACAACAACAACAACAACTAATGGTGTTCAGTTACTACTATCTGAACAACTGTGTTCTTCACATTTGCGATATTTGAAAATCCATATAAAATTTGGAATGGTGGTCAGGCATGCGCTAACTGTGGATGAAGGATGTCATTGACAAGATAGTTGAGGAGGGAGCAGGTCGAGCATGTGTCGTCGTCTTTTGGTCACTGTTCTTGCCTGGGTAATGCATTAAGAGCCTCAGCGTATGATGCGTCATCTGTGTGCTGAAGTGGTCAGTGCATCGGTTTTGGAACTTGGTAATGTATATTCATTCTGAATACTGATTTTTGGTACTGAATAGCAATTCAGCAATAACTATTAAAAGTGATTAATTTTTCCTGTCAACATTGTGGCACACAGCACAAGGACACTAGCATATGTTCAATGCTGCCTGTACACGCTCTGCTTCTTCTGACTGCACTGCTATTTCAAATCACATTTATTACACTAACTATAATATTAACCTCTGTAGTTGTCAGTACATCCCTATCCTAATAGCCTGTTACCATATCATCCGGTTTAATATTTGACATTTATTGGTGTTTTGCAATTTAGTCATTGACTTTCCCTTGTGATTCTCATATTTCTTTAGGGCACAATGGAAGGTTACGCAACCAGACACCTACGTTAGTAGTGAAAACACTAAAGCAACATAATTTACTCGAGTGGAACTATATAGTTCCAGAGGCCTCAAACACCAATGATATATACATGGAGACTCAAAAGAATGAAAATTAATTGTGAAAGGCAGGATTTGAACCCAAGCCCCCTGCTCATTAGGCAGATGTGCTAACCACTATAGTTAATAAGATGGCAAAGTGGTTTTGCATAACCTCACCAATTATCCTGCATGCTTCACTCGTCAATCTGAACTCCGATTCATGCCACAGCCCACTCAGTATTCCCCAAAAACTAACAGCACTTCATAGAGTCTCAGTATGTAGGTTGTTACTATAAAACCACTGGAGAACACATACACTACTGTAGTTTCATTTGCTTATTTTCGCTTTACAATTTTGTTACTATGAACAAAAACATTAGGTTGCACAGTAACCTGACAAATGCCAATAGATGAATGAGATATGGACAACAGGTCCCACAGCTGCTGGTTCCTTGTCAGATCCTACTGCTGCAGCAAGTAAGTCCTCTAATGCTCCAGTACTTTAATTACTTTAAAGAGTAGTAAAAGGAGTGACCTCAGGAGAATTCTACCCCATGATGATGCCAGGGGTGCCAGATCCCCCCATGCCATCAGACTCAGAACCCAATTTAATCAACATTCTTCTAGTTCAATTGATAGAGGTGGAACAAAATTTTGGTCATCAACAGAGGATAGTACAGTGGTAGCAAGCAATGATGGGTGCCGTAATGAACAACACGACTCCCAACATTATGACGAGCTCCTCTGAGTACGATCATTTTCAGAGGCAAAATATTCGTCGTACAATTCGATAGCTCACAAAAAACTTGCAGGTAAAAGACTTCAATGGCTCTCTTGTACCCTACCTGTCACAATATTAGGGTTGATGTGCAGCTCCTCAGAAGTGGAATTGTGTATCAGCATGTGGCCTCTTCCTTATATGTCCTGTCATGTGTTACTTTCGACCTACTGATTACAACCAGTGTAAGCTGATACCAAACAACATCACACTCAGAAATTTCCAACAATCTGATTTTTTAGAAGTCTCGCCCATTTCCTCAGATACATGGTTCCAAAGAAATAATAGTTTCCGACAATCCATGTAGTCCTGTACAACTGGTTATCACATATTTGACTAAGTTACTTGTAAGTCTAAGACACATGATATCAGAAAACCATTGCATGGGTGATATTTAAGCATTCCATACCCTTCTACAAGAACCAGAATTTGTTAAATTTGTTTCCTGACTGATAACATCGAGTAGCTATGGAGGGCACTCAAATGTCTTGCTTCAGCGATACAGACCAAATAACTGAATTTCACTCGGTTATGATATTTATATACCATCCAACTGCCACACGCATTGGCTCTTGTACCCCCACAAAGGAATAAAAGCAATTATGTCAGTTAAGTTCAGCAAAAACAGCCATTACTAGCAGAGATCAGTGGCATATAATGATAAGATTGTTAAGGTTACATTCATGACCCCAGGAAATAATCATTCGAGAGAAAGTCTCTCCCAACAGTGACAAGCCAAGTGGTAATTGGCAACAGTGAGGACAGAGGGCAGAGATAATGAATAACTAGTTTCGCTCTTTTAGTGATACTGCATATGGTAGGTGCGAGAAAGATGGCATCTGGCCAAATCAATTACAACCAATAATGAAATTTAAGAGAACAATTGTGAGGGAGGAGGAAAGGTTGAATGTGAATTACTTTGAACTACATGTGGCAATGACCTAAGTTAGCAGCAACTTTTCTCACTATTGCACTCCTTACCCAACACACAATTTTAAGGGTAGATTATTTAAGTGAACATGAAGCCCTAATCAATTTCAGCGGTTCAAAAATAAAGCTCACAGTAAACGGTATCTGTGTGTTGTTAAAGAAAGCTGCATCAAACCATACTTTCGACTGAAGACAACATGGACAAAATCTGGAAACTGTGTTTTGTGACAAGATATCTCAATTATGGTCAGATTAAAATTAGGACAGCTTACATTTGTCACTTTCTGCTGCACAGCTACCACATTGTCAGCCTCCTGCTGCTCATTTATGGGCTGCACACAAAGATAGTGTGACACTTCACAAAGGCTGTTAATGTGTAACAAGAGCAATTTTCAAAATAGGCTCACGCATCTTAGGCTCATGGGCAGAAATTTGTATGTCGGTGCATGTACCTTGTAAGTAAATTTTTGAATGTCTCACCTACAGTTATGGCACATTATACAAGCAAGCTATTGCAAAGATAATATTTAAGCATTTCAAAGGTTTCTACTAAAACTGGAGTATTACAACTTGAATTTTTGATCGTGATTCTTCCGTCACTGATGGATGCTAGAGGTGTTGCCACAGCCATACAGACCAAGTAACTGGAAATCAAAGACAAAGATTTCTAAATGAGTACAATTCAGAGATCAGTAGCCTCAGATGCCAAAAATGCACAATGACAACAATTATGGCAGTAGCTTCAGTAGAAATGGCTATGAGTAGAAAAAAATTGTCGATATTGGATCAGCAGGATGAGGAAATAATCCTATGGGAGACAGTACCTCACAACAACAAAAGCAGCAACACCAATGACAACAATTACAAAGATGATGACACAGGTGATAGTTGAGTCAACAGTCAGTGTAGAACACATGATGATGATGATTTGTTTGTGTTGTGCTCAACTGGGCAGTTATCAGTGCCTGTACAAATCCTTAAATTTAGTCAATCCAATCTCACCACTTTCATGAATGATGATGAAATGATGAAAACTATACAAACACAGTCCACATGTGGAGAAAATACCCAACCGGCCCAGGAATCGAACCCAGGACCCTGTAATCCAGAGGAAGCACCATTAGCCACTAGACGGGTTAAACAGAGCAGACTTTGTAGCAATCACTTTTTACATCATGATGATATATGGGGATGGTTTCTGATACACGTTGTTTCATTTTGTATACATCTACACCTACATACATACTCTGCAAGCCACGGTGTAGCGCATGGTTGAAAGTATCCCGTAACTCTAGTAGTCGTAACTATTTCTGTTCAACTTGGAAACAGAGGGAGGGGAAAACAATTATCTGAATTGCTCCATCCAAGCCCTAATTTCTCTCTATCTTACGTGAAATGTACGTTGCCAACAGTAGGATCGTTGTGGAGTCGGCTTCAAATAGTGGTTCTCTACATTTTTTCAACAGTGCTCCTAAAAAAGAAAGTTCCCTTTCTTCCAGGGAGTCTCATTTAACTTCCCGATCTCTATAATACTCACATGTTGTTCAAACCTATGGGTAAAATATCTTGCAGCATGCTTCTGAATCTTTCTTTAATCTGACTTTGTACAGAACCCGCAAAGTCATTCACCCTTTTATTATTTTTTTAGGTGAGGTCTTGCTGTTTTGCATGAAGTGGTGTTCAGCAATATCATGTGTCAAGATGAGAAACCTCACTATTTCAATCACAAAAAAAAATTGACGATTGAATTGTGGGAAGGAGAAAAATTCAGTGCTAATTAGGTTGGCCCAGACATACCGAGGACATAAGCTGTCACACACACACAGTTGTAGGAGAAGATTTTTAAAATTAACACCAAGCAGTATTGAATTTCAGTGGTGCAAAAACAGAGCCGAGTGTAAATGGAATTTTTGTGTTATTAAGAGCAGCTGCATCAAACACGTATTTGCACTGAAGCCCACAACAAGAAAATGGTTTGAAAACTGTGTTTTGGGAAAAGATATCGGAACAGATTGACTGATGTTTCTCGCTCCATCTAGATCATGAACTGAACTAGGATTCTTTGAAGGGGGTACAGGTGAGATCGGAATGTCATCCGGTTGAAAGTTCTTCAGATTCAGGCAGACTGTAACTTGTTTATATTTTGTGATTCCAACGTCATGAGAAAGGAAGGTAGAGAAAGAACCGGCACTAAAAGGATGCAACGTATTGGCGGAGGCATCGAATTCCTTTGCCATGCAGTGCAACACTTTACAAATCCATCCAAAATTAAATGCCAACCTGGGACCCTCATAGATTTCTCGCATTTACCACTGGAGGGCATACCAGTAGGCTGGCACTGTGATGTTCATGAAATGTTTTCACTGTATCAAATATGAACAGCCATCAGTTGTATATTGGAATGACAATCATGAAAATTTCTGCCGGACCAGATTTCTCCTTATTGCACAAGGTAGTCTTACCATTATGCTATTGAAGCACAATTCATGGGCAAACCCAGACTTCAACTTATTGTCAACCATGTGTCTTCAACTCTCACTCTTACATTCACTAGGTACACTCCTGTATGGGTGAAATATTGTGATTGAAATGCACATTTTGATTCAAATGTCACTTACCTGGTGTCAGGGGAGAGACATGCTCTGTGTTGTTAAGAAGTACAGTCCAATGTTCCTTCGGACAGGCATGCATGTCCAAAGCAACAGTGCATCATAGTTCTGAGCATCACTAGCACTGCGTTACCCCACTCCAGTGTTCAGATTGCCACGCTTCACACACTGTATAAGGAACCACAGATAATTGCAATTACTATACAGGTATGACTAGCAGCTTTATTCTGACTTCAATCAAGGCTGTCAAAGAATGTGCAACAATTTTTGTAGCTGTGACATAAAATATGGGTGTAAAAAGTATTCAGGTATGTGTTGATACAAATACAACAGTTTTTTAACCAAGACCACAGGCTTTTTGTTCAGTGTCACATCTGTGAAAGTTGTTGCAGAGCTATTTCACAGATAAAGGTATTGTGCTATGTAATGGACTGAAATTAAGAAGTTTCTGTACCATGTTCTTCATAACTAATCAAAAGAGTGGCCTAACATTAATAAACTGCATTACTGAGGTACAACTTTAGTCTAACTGGTTGAGCATGGCAGGATGTAAGGATGAAATCATGCCTATTTTCATGATGAATAGTCCAGTCCTTGAAGTACATTCTATGCAAACACACTAAGGGTTACTCTACTGGTGTCATTAATGACATACTTTATGTGCTGAACTACAGAATCCTGAAAGATAAAGGTTCACCTCTGTGCAACAGATTTGGAAACTGTATTACAATTCAGGAGAATACTATAAAAATTACTGTATGTCATATATTGAGAACATATCGACTGGTACATTGTTAAGCTGAAGGCTATTGGAAGTCAGCTTTGGAACTAGAGGATAGGAAATCAGACACAAAGCAGATAGCAGGCAGAGTGACAGCATTTATAATACCAGAGGTAGATAGTATTGCCTCCAAATAGCAGGCACTAACAGTCCCAGGGTAGAATCTTCAGTTCAGAAAATTAAATGGCAACTCCATTCACTGCCTAAATGCTGCTGAACAGTGTCACTTTAGAAATAAGTGTCCAAGGAATAGAAAAGCAACTGGAATCACTCAATAGAGGAAAGTCCACTGGACCTGACGGGATACCAATTCGATTCTACACAGAGTACGCGAAAGAACTTGCCCCCCTTCTAACAGCCGTGTACCGCAAGTCTCTAGAGGAACGGAGGGTTCCAAATGATTGGAAAAGAGCACAGATAGTCCCAGTCTTCAAGAAGGGTCGTCGAGCAGATGCACAAAACTATAGACCTATATCTCTGACGTCGATCTCTTGTAGAATTTTAGAACATGTTTTTTGCTCGAGTATCATGTCATTTCTGGAAACCCAGAATCTACTATGTAGGAATCAACATGGATTCCGGAAACAGCGATCGTGTGAGACCCAACTCGCTTTATTTGTTCATGAGACCCAGAAAATATTAGATACAGGCTCCCAGGTAGATGCTATTTTTCTTGACTTCCGGAAGGCGTTCGATACAGTTCCGCACTGTCACCTGATAAACAAAGTAAGAGCCTACGGAATATCAGACCAGCTGTGTGGCTGGATTGAAGAGTTTTTAGCAAACAGAACACAGCATGTTGTTATCAATGGAGAGACGTCTACAGACGTTAAAGTAACCTCTGGCGTGCCACAGGGGAGTGTTATGGGACCATTGCTTTTCACAATATATATAAATGACCTAGTAGATAGTGTCGGAAGTTCCATGCGGCTTTTCGCGGATGATGCTGTAGTATACAGAGAAGTTGCAGCATTAGAAAATTGTAGCGAAATGCAGGAAGATCTGCAGCAGATAGTCACTTGGTGCCGGGAGTGGCAACTGACCCTTAACATTGACAAATGTAATGTATTGCGAATACATAGAAAGAAGGATCCTTTACTGTATGATTATATGATAGCGGAACAAATACTGGTAGCTGTTACTTCTGTAAAATATCTGGGAGTATGCGTGCGGAACGATTTGAAGTGGAATGATCATACAAAATTAATTGTTGGTAAGGCGGGTACCAGGTTGAGATTCATTGGGAGAGTGCTTAGAAAATGTAGTCCATCAACAAAGGAGGTGGCTTACAAAACACTCGTTCGACCAATACTTGAGTATTGCTCATCAGTGTGGGATCCGTACCAGATCGGTCTGACGGAGGAGATAGAGAAGATCCAAAGAAGAGCGGCGCATTTCGTCACAGGGTAATTTGGTAACCGTGATAGCGTTACGGAGATGTTTAATAAACTCAAGTGGCAGACTCTGCAAGAGAAGCGCTCTGCATCGCGGTGTAGCTTGCTCACCAGGTTTTGAGAGGGTGCGTTTCTGGATGAGGTATCGAATATATTGCTTCCCCCTACTTATACCTCCCGAGGAGATCACGAATGTAAAATTAGAGAGATTAGAGCGCGCACGGAGGCTTTCAGACAGTCGTTCTTCCCGCGAACCATACGCGACTGGAACAGAAAAGGGAGGTAATGACAGTGGCACGAAAAGTGCCCTCCACCACACACCGTTGGGTGGCTTGCGGAGTATCAGTATAGATGTAGATAGATAGATGTAGAAGATGGCTGCCCACACACCCACCCACTTACCGCCCACAAACACATAAAATGTCTTATTATGGGCAAGTATCAAGCCTGCTGCCTATGCTAACTGCAATTTAGTTTGTTTACACAGGTTAGAATCTGATGAGAAAGGGGAACAGTGCTGCAACATCACTCCCCACTCATGAGATGCCTCAGGGTAGTGCCAGGTGACATAGAACATGGTTGTTGCTAGTCGTAATACGAAGTGCAGTGACCTTCAGCATTCGTTGCTACAAAACTTGGAGTTAATTTAATGGCCTACACAATAGGAGAAGAGAAACGATACAAAGTTGCTAGCCCGAGACACCACGGAAGTGCAAAGCCACAATGCACAATGCATGTGGTATGAGTGGATTGGTTGGCGAACTACAGATAAGGAGAATTAGTGTGCTGCCACTATCCCTTAAAAACCCATATTTTTTATTCAGGGCAAGTTTTCGATCTGACCATTGGGGCCCCAACTCCTTGTCATTTATAGCCAGCCTCTACTTCTACATTGCCCCAGCAGATTGCCACAACTCTGGATCTCTTATTATATTGGCCACAGTAGTGGAGAGGAGATGGTCCACTTCACATACAAGTGGTGGAAACTAGGGTCTCCATACCTGTACTGAGGGATTGCCAATCAACACTTACGTTTACTGGAATAATTTTTCTCTTGTTTTTCAAGCACGTGAATTATCTCAATTATGAACCTTGCATGAATGCCAGGATTCTTGGCTTATCCCAAGCAGACGATATCAAGTACTGATACTGCCTGGTCTCTATCATGACCCCTCTCTCCAGACATTGGAAACCTTTCATATGCACACTAACACACAGTGGAAATTACAATGGGTTTATTACTGAAGTTTAATGAGAATCAATCATATAACAAAGTAATTTCCACTAGAAAAACATCATATGCTGCCAGCTGACCCAATCTAACACTTCTACAAGCATAGTTGATAATGCACTGCCACTAAGTCTTATTTTTTCATCCTATGCAGTACCAGTTCATTCAACACAAGATGGTATGTGCAAACTTGCAACCAGTGAGATCTGAACTTATGCATATTTGACAGAGTTGTCAAGTCCTAATGGTCTGTCTTATATCTATGATGTGCATCTTAGGTGGCTTTCCGTACCTTCACTTCTGCAAGATACCAAACGGCAACCCTCCGGAATTATGGAGGGGTACAAAGTTTAACAGAAATTATCATTGTTCAGAGCCAATAACTCCACTGACACTATGATCTCAAATAATAAGGAGAACAAGGCTACATTATCACATCTCCTCCACACGGATCAGCCAAACAGTACAGGTACAAGGCTATAGACATTTTCAATACTGAAGTTGAACAACAGTTGCATTACCCCATATTTGGTTCTTAATAACTAATACCTCGAACAGATACTTCTCTGAAAATGCACCTGCTCTGGTGAGAGAATTTTTTTTTACCACCCAGTCTCACAAGCTATTAAAAAGATTTCTCTAATGAAATTTTTGTGTTTTTCAAGCTTTTTGGCACTACTATTGCAGATATGATAGTATCCCTTACTACCAAATATACTGACAACCTTGAAAAAAAGTAAAAATGTACAAGAGATTGTATAGCCATGGATAGTCATGAAATTATGCCAATATTTGGCATTTTGCATTTGACAAGTATAGAGAAAGGTCAGCATGTAAATGCAAAAGAATTTCGCGAGTCAGGCAGTACACATATGAATATCCTGAATGCCATAATGAGCTACGAGACATTTCTGCTTGTAATACATTCTATGAGATTTGCTGACATTTCCACTCCAAATGAAAGGAATAATATTGACAGCATAATTGACTGCAAAGGAATGTGGACATTTTCTGACAGCAACCTGAAGTGATTCTATAATCCTGCTGATTATGTTACAGTACATGAAATGTTGACTCTGTTTAGAGGCTGCTACTCCTGGACCCTATATATACACCACACAAACCCACAAAATATTCAATTAAAATATGTGCCATGAGTGACTGAAAAAAGTTTCATACCAGTAATATTGAAGTATATGTAGGAAAGCAGCTAGATGGACCATTTCTAGTAACAAACAGCCCAGCAATAATTGTAGGAAGGCTTGTCAGTGACATCAAAGATACACACAGAAATGTCATCATTGACAATTGTCACACAAACTGCCAGTAGTGGAGGACACGGAGAAAAAATTGACCATTCTAAGCACTCTTCACAAGAAGGAAAGGGAGATACCTCTTGAATTTTGCATCTAAGAGACCAACCTGTGGAGTTTCAAAATGTTGCTTCCAAGCTAATAAATTCATTTTTTGTACCCAACCAAGAAGTAACTGTTTGCTGATACTTCTATCTACAATGCATGACATGGATGATATCAACCCCAAAACAGGGAAGCCAATTATCATTATTTTTTTACATTCACACTGAAGGAGGAGTGGATACTGTAGATAAAATGATTACAGGTTATTCTGTTTCCAAAATCAGAAAAAGTTGGCCTATGGTGTTATTTTATAGTAATCTAAACATATCAGGGATAAATTGCCAAATTTTGTATTCACTTTCAAAACCAATAGGAACCATAAAAATTTGATGTAATTTCCTGAAGAATTTAGCATTTCCATTAACAAATGAACACTTAAAAAATAGATTGGAAATCATATCACTCAGGAGTAAAATTCGGAGTAGGTATTAAAATCCATGGAGAAGAAATAAAAACTTTGAGGTTCGCCGATGACACTGTAATTCTGTCAGAGACAGCAAAGGACTTGGGAGAGCAGTTGAACGGAATGGACAGTGTCTTGAAAGGAGGATATAAGATGAACATCAACAAAAGCAAAACGAGGATAATGGAATGTAGTCGAATTAAGTGGGGTGATGCTGAGGGAATTACATTAGGAAATGAGGCACTTACAGTAGTAAAGGAGTTTTGATATTTGAGGAGACAAATAACTGTTGATGGTCAAAGTAGAGAGGATATAAAATGTAGACTAGCAACGGCAAGGAAAGTGTTTCTGAAGAAGAGAAATTTGTTAACATTGAGTATGGATTTAAGTGTCAGGCAGTCATTTCTGAAAGTATTTGTATGGAGTGTAGCCATGTATGGAAGTGAAACATGGATGATAAATAATTTGGACAAGAAGAGAATAGAAGCTCTCAAAATGTTGTGCTACAGAAGAATGCTGAAGATTAGATGGGTAGATCACGTAACCAATGAATAGGTATTGAATAGAATTGGGCAGAAGCGGAGTTTGTGGCACAACTTGACAAGAAGAAGGGACTGGTTGGTAGGACATGTTCTGAGGCATCAAGGGATCACCAATTTAGTACTGGAGGGCAGCGTGGAGGGTAAAAACCGTAGAGGGAGACCAAGAGATGTATAGACTAAGCAGATTAAGAAGGATGTAGGTTGCAGTAAGTACTGGGAGATGATGAAGATTGCACAGGATAGAGTAGCATGGAGAGCTGCATCAAACCAGTCTCAGGACTGAAGGCCACAACAACAACAACAACAACAACAACAACAACGACAACGACAACGACGACAATCCTTTCAAATTAGGTTTTGACTTTAAGTTTTGGGAACTATTTATTAATAGAATGTATTATTTCCTTTGAAATTTTCATCCTAGTGGAAGGATGATTGTTGTATCTTCATTTCTACGAAAATGTACTCTTTGTGCCTCCTACCAGCAACGTATGAACCCATATGTTTAACTACTGATGCATTTTTAGCAGTTACATGGAAGAATGATTTAGCCAACAAGATTGCAAAGCATACTCAATGTCAAGAAATAAAGAAATTCAAAAGCAGATTTCCATATCCACTCTGTGAGGAAATATACTGAAGATGCACATATATTCCATCAAAAATAGCTAATATAGAATTTTCCCTTACAAATGACAAAATATGAAAATCCAGTGCAAAAGAGAACAGTGCCAATATGAGCAATTTACGTACAATGCATTTAAATCTTGCAGTCCAAACACAGATTTCTGAGCAGGAACAGAAATACACGAGAAGACAGATCATGTGGTGAAACCATATACGATTTCATTTCGTATGATACAGAATCTGAAGTCTGTAGAAACCCTTACACTGCTGCACCTCCACCACCACTATTGCTCATTAGAGTAGTGCACTGTTCACTTGCTCTGTGTCCCGTACAGAAGCCACTGATCTCAATCCTGCACCTCTACTGCCTGCAGCTGAAACAGAGATGTCCTTGGCAGGCAAATGTTTCTCATGTAGCTACCTACCTCATACTTATGCTGACACGTCCTTACTCACTAACTAGACCATTTCTAACAGCCACGCATTTTATTGGGTCCAGAGTTAGTCACACAAACTGAGTGTTTGAAAGTTATACTTGGTTACACTTGTTTTCTGTTTCTTCTTGTATCTTACCTACGAATGTGGTACCTCTACCACTTGTCTGGCACCAGCAATTTACTATAGCCACCTCGGAAAAACTAGGGGCTACATTGATGGTTCACGTTCCACCATCACAGGTGCTACCCACGATGGTTTATATCATACAACGACTCTGCTGAAGAAGTGAAACATGGAAACTGGCTACACCAACACCTCATTGCATTCAGGATAATTGACACATAAACTTAAGGGTTTGTTGGGGATTCCTGCCATGTGTCCAACAGTAGTTGTGCTTTAAATGAACTGGCCTCACACTTTTGATGAAACGTGTAGTTTGTCATCACCTTATAGCCACAAGCGCATTCAAATCACTGTCACTTGGGTAGAGTTTTACCAGTAACACAGGCAGTCACATCAGTCTTATCAGGATTAGGTAGCAGAGCTGAAGGGTTTTAGGGCCGTAAGTGTCACTTTGCTCCTAAAAGCTCCACAGAATCTAACGCAGACTTTGCAGTTGATGATATGATCATCTGCCTAGTGCCGAATAAGGATGTTCATCAGAGAACCCCTTGAAGTGAAGATCTGTCTTCAGAAAAAATTTTAATACTGGTCATTCTCTAAGTCCCCCATGCAGTAGCCTACCAAATCAAAGAACCAGGCAACGTCACCATCATTTACAGTGAACAACTTCTGCACATGGCACAAGATGATGAAGACATTGCTGCTCAAGCTGGGAAGCCTAGCTGAGATGGATAAATCCAATGATGATGCTGACAAGGAAACCGTGTGGCACTTGCAACAAATCCCTCTCACTTTGTGCGGCGTGAGGAGGCTGCTTGCCCCCCAGATGGTGAGAGTTGTGGGACAACAAAAACTACATGGCTTCAATTTGTCACACCCAGCCTTCCTCAATATGACTGGACCTTGACATTCATTCCATTTCATTATTGTCTACAGGTTAGAATGAACTTTTTATTTAAGTGTTGGCACTGAAGAAACCGTTATCTCCAAAAGTGAACAGCATATCAACTGTTTCACTCCTCTGCTCTCAGACTCGCACACAGATCAGCTCCCTCCGTCAGCAACCATCAAATGCCATGTGCTAAACTACAAACGAGCAGCATACTACAATTCTCACTCTGTTTCTGTCCACCACAGCTCATATGGTTGAACGGACTGCAGATGTGTATTTGGTTATTAATGAAACTGACACCAAAAATTTGTTTGGGTTCCATGCTTTTGTTACTTTTGAATTTTCTGTAAATTAAAATATGTATCTTTTGTCAGATCTGGTTCCTTATCAAGACCTAGATTAATTGTGTTCTGAATTTTTGGATTTGTTTTCTGTGGGATTATGGTGTGTGAACAACTTCACAGCACAAATCAATGTAATAATTTGGCTTGACTGCATTTTTTTCATGTCCTTACATGAGTGAGTACAACTGAATCTCTTGAGTCACCAGGCATAATTCAGTTGCTTTAGACAAGTGAGTGGGCTACATGATTATTTATTTATTTAATGATAAAAAAAAAAAATAAATAAACAGGTGTGTCACCTCCAACTTTGTGGAGACATGAAATTTATCACAGTCATGTTATCGGCACATATCAGCTCGTGGCAGAAGGTGAGTTACTTGCAAAATTGCACTAATCCTTTTCCCAAACTGACTGGGGTATGGTCTCCCTCCAGGTTCCATTAAAAGACCAGACACTGCAGCTTTCCAGTTCACAGTACCACTCTCATGGAGGAGGCCAGCAACTGTGCATCTCTGCACACACGACTTTCACTCCTACTCAGCAGTCCACACAAAATGCGAACTGTTGACAACTGTCATGACCGCTTCAAAACTATGGATGTGTCAACTTTAGTGCACCACAGAGGTGCTGGCATCTGGTCACTTTTCCCCCCGAAGCAATGAGAGTTTGTAGTAACATACACACTACTGTACCTTTGCCATCACTAATGTTCAGTGTGTTGGTATGTGTGCTGATTTGGGTAGCATGCTGTTCAGCTGTTGTGTGCCCCCACCCGAGAACCCTGACCTCTGTCCAACACCTTTATCACATGCAGACAAAAGCCTAGTGCATGGCATGTAGGAGCTCCAACTGGAAAACTTGTTTATGGTCTCTAAACACAAAGAAAATACATTCATTTTAAACAACTACCACTACTTGCAGATGCTATCGAAGAACAATGACCAGGAAGACTGTATGAAGTGATGCTGCTCCATGATAACAGCCTCTATCATTCTGCTAGACTGACAAAAAATATTGTACAGGAGTTTATTTTAGAAGTCATTCCAGACCAATCTGGTTCACTTAATCCTGTGCACTCAGATTATCACCTTTTTGGCTCTCTGCATAACAACCTTTCAGAAACTTACTTCCTTTCTTTCTGGATGAAAAGGCACTGTGAACATGGATTGGTGAGTTCTTTGCCTCAAAAGCACACGATTTCTAGTCACAGAATAGTAAAGTTGCCCCAGTTTTGGCAGACTGTTGTAAATAGTGAAGAAAAACACATTACTGGTGACTGAAATCTCTTATGTGTGTGTCTTGGGTTTATCAAAATTGGAAAAATGATATGAACATATACACCAACCCAGTATTTGCTTTCTTACTGCCATGACTTTCATCAAGTTCACCATACACACTATCATTTTCTCTCTAACAGATGTAAGTGAATGTCAAGCTCAACACACGCAACATATTAACAGTTCAATTTGGAGACTGTAAGATGCAGAAGTCCTTATCACATACGGAGGACAAGAAAAAAAATCACACAATGAGATCTACACATTGGACTGAAAAACGTGGAGCACTTCAAATGGCCTAAGAGCATACCAGAATTGTGTTTCCAGAAGTCCCTGCACGAGTTTCAGTCCCCCTGCTGTCATGCACAAATGGAAATTGCATCTTTCATTCTGATTTCGAAACTCCTGCTTTCTACACATTAGTTTGTGTGGTGTTTGTTTCCTTTTCTTTTGTTTTGTTTTGTATTTAAGTGCGAAAGCAACTATAATGATATGTGCCCATATCAGAACTATACAACATGAAGACTAAGAGAGGAGGTAGAAATGACTACACTCTATTCACAATCGATGGAACAGAAGAATGCTAAAACAAAGATGTGGAGAAAAGTGTATAAAGTATGCCATAGAGTAATGGAGGTCCTGCAATAAAAATTACATGGTCTTCGCCATAATGCTTTTATGGATAAAAAGTAACACGCAGTCAACAGCTCGCTTGTCATTCGCTAAAACGGGCGATAATTCCGATGGAAAACTCAAACAGGCACACAAACTATTAAAAAAAAAAACACCATTCTGCCAGGAAATGCCTGACATTTTAACATTGCACCCAATGTCCACAACATGCTGGGGGAGCGCCACTTAACAAATGGCAAAGGCTGAAAAGACAGTGCAAAATACGCAGCCTAGATAAAATGACCTCATGAAGGGAGGGCTGACAGGAGTTTGTCCAAGCCACAGGGAGAATCTTAATAACCCAGAGCTTATTCCATTGAGTACCGAGCGAGGTGGCGCAGTGGTTAGACACTGGACTCGCATTCGGGAGGACGACGGTTCAATCCTGCGTCCGGCCATCCTGATTTAGGTTTTCCGTGATTTCCCTAAATCACTTCATGCAAATGCAGGGATGGTTTCTCTAAAAGGGCACGGCCGACTTCCTTCCGCATCCTTCCCTAATCCAATGAGACCGATGACCATGCTGTCTGGTCTCCTTCCCCAAACCAACCAACCATTATTCCATTGAATGGAGAACCAGTGAAGCTAAAGTGACACCACCTCCTGACAGATGGCAACACAGTAATCATTAGAGGGAATTTATGAACCAATGGGCTGAGGTAAAATCACTGCAGCCTTGGCACCAGTATCAGTAGCTTTGTTTCCTGCCACACTGACATGGGCGTGAACCCACACAAACATCTGAGGGGCTCTATCACGAGTGATCAAGTGACAGTTTTCCTGGAACGATTGCACTAAGGGATGGGTGGTGTACAGCCCACAGAGGCTTTGAAGGGTGCCGACAGTGTCTGACACATCTAAAAAGCCTGTGTCGCCAAATGTATTCAGTGGCCTGATACAGGGTGAAAAGCTACACTGTAAATACTGAGCAGTGCACCAGAAGCCAATAACTAAAGACGTTGGCACCAATGACAATGGTGTACCCAACACCATGGTCAATCCGAGAACCATCAGTATACACAAAGGTACAGTCACTGAGGAAGGAATACTTGGGAACACAATCTTCAGGAATAAAGGTGATTGACAAGGGAGAGGACACTTGGGCCTTGAAATCTCAGTCTTTGAAAAATTCCTCAAGGAAATAGCTCAGGCTGCCATGGAAGTCACCTGTGTAGAGAGTGCACAGGATACCAGTCACGGAGCAGGTGTCGTAGGTTTTCTCCAAATCATAAAACATGGTCATAATCTGGGATTTCTGCAGGAAACCATTCATAACACGGGTGGACATAGTGACGAGATGGTGATTTGCAGAACAGCGTCCTCGATATCCACACTGTGCAGTGGTTAGTAAATTGCGAGACTCGAGCCAACATACCACCCAGGCATAAATCATATGCTGCATCACCTTGCAAACAAATCTGGCAAGAGAAATTGGGTGATAACTAGAAAGAATGCGTTTGTCCTTACCGGGCTTAGGTATGGGTATGACAATGGCTTCCCACCAGTGACTGGGAAACGTGCATTCTGGTTGTCCACAAGAGAGTATTGTTCTCTCATCTCTCATATCATAGGCAGTACTGTGCCTCACAATTCAGAGAAGTGAAGGGTATCACTAGAGCCACCTCCATTCATTTCTGATGGAAGAAGGCCGGGTGACAGTGGGAAGAGCTTGAAATTTCCGCAAAATGATGACCTAAGGTGTTTGACATGCATTGTATAGACGAAGAGCAGGGAACAGAACGTTCTGTGGTGATACGGATAATGTTTGTAAGATATTCTACCTGGCATCACAATTGGGGAAATGTTGGTCATTGTAAGGACAATCACGATGAGGATAAAGGTCAAGGGGTTTCACCTCAGTGCTCTGGTAGCACGGAGGCTGGCTAGGTGAAGGTAGTACACAATGACACCATCGAAGAGTATCTCCGAGTCAGTTTAGGAGAAGACCGTTTGCCTTTGTTGGATTTCTTGAGCCTTTCCAGTTGGCAGAGGAAGTCTTAGATGTTGGTTGACTGAAAGGAGATAGGAAGTCTTCATGGGAGTATTTCATCTGTCCTTTCCAGCAGGTCGGTTGCGTATCTGGTGACTTCTCCCATTGTGGCGAGGGTTTGATGGCTTGTTGCACAGCTGGACAAGGGGATGGTGATACTACCATGACAATGGGAGATTTCACAATCTCTGAGATGTATTTGAGGTCACATGTCTGCATGGCCATGTCCTTCATGGAGCAAGATGAAGCAAGAACCACATTATAAGTGCCTGACAGTAGGACACAGGGTTTTTAACTAGCCAGTAACTTGCGAGTGACCGGGTAAGGAACTTTTTCCTTTACCCTGATCTCCTAGACAGCTGCTCATCAAAACATAACAGATAATTACGACAGGAGGTGGCATGATAACCATTGCAGTAGATGCAGCAGCAAGGTGGTGGCAGACAATAGGTCTGGTTAGCTTCCCTACATCAAGTTACACAGTTGGCCGCTTGTCAACAAGACTATAAAGTGTGTCTAAAACAAAGATGATGTGACTTACTGAACGAAAGCGCTGGCAGGTCGATAGACACACAAACAAACACAAACACACACAAAAAATTCAAGCTTTCGCAACAAACTGTTGCCTCATCAGGAAAGAGGGAAGGAGAGGGAAAGACGAAAGGATGTGGGTTTTAAGGGAGAGGGTAAGGAGTCATTCCAGTCCCGGGAGCGGAAAGACTTACCTTGGGGAGAAAAAAGGATGGGTACACACTCGCGCGCACACACACACACACACACACACACACACACACGCACACACGCACACACGCACACACGCACACACGCACACATGTCAATCCACACATATACAGACACAAGCAGACATCTCACAAGCAGACATATTTAAAGACAAAGAGTTTGGGCAGAGATGTCAGTCGAGGCGGAAGTGAAGAGAACAAGGAGATAGCCTCAACTGACATCTCTGCCCAAACTCTTTGTCTTTAAATATGTCTGCTATTGAGATGTCTGCGTGTGGATGGACGTGTGTGTGTGTGTGTGTGTGTGTGTGTGTGTGTGTGTGTGTGTGTGTGTGTGTGTGCGCGCGAGTGTATACCCATCCTTTTCTCCCCCCTAAGGTAAGTCTTTCCGCTCCCGGGATTGGAATGACTCCTTACCCTCTCCCTTAAAACCCACATCCTTTCGTCTTTCCCTCTCCTTCCCTCTTTCCTGATGAGGCAACAGTTTGTTGCGAAAGCTTGAATTTTGTGTTTGTGTGTCTATCGACCTGCCAGCGCTTTCGTTCGGTAAGTCACATTATCTTTGTTTTTAGATATATTTTTCCCACGTGGAATGTTTCCCTCTATTATATAGCCTATAAAGTGTGGTTGAAATGATGACACTGGGAGCAGCACTTCAGGTTCATAATCTACAGTCAGACTGTGATAACTTCATAGCCTGCTTTGATCCTGGACAGATTCTCCCACTGTAACAAAGATGAGAAAAATAGTGCTTGTGGGCACTAAGGAGGTATCTACCTTTTTTTGTCACCCAATGGACTGCAATGCCACCCTGATCAGACATACATTTGGATTTAGGCCTCTGTTAGACTGTTGAGCAGCACTGTGATGCAGTCTTGAATTGGGAGCTTCATTCCATCTATGTTTGGTAGACGTGGACTGCAAAGATGATAATTGGCTCACTTCGAGGAAATCTCCCATGACTGCCAGCATGTCTGATGGCTTGCTCCTTCCAACTGGGTGCCCCTTTCAAATGGGCACACAGCAGCCTTAGGTGATTGGTCCCTGTGCCAGGTGCTTGGGGCATGTGACTTAGGAGTGAACAATCAGCAGTTTAGGAAGGTAGCAGTTCAGGCAATCGCCCCTCTCTGGGACTGGCCTGCACCAGGTGGTACATGCAAACATTACCAGTTGGCCCAAGGCTGGGAATTACATGTTACCCCGTCACCTACAACATTTTAGATGCATTGACTGGCCTTCGCGTGGACAAAGGGAGGAAGAAGGAAAAAGAGGAGCCTCAAATATTGAAGAGGGGGAAGGATAGGAGAAGGTGAACGAAGGAAGGAAAATAGGCATGAAAACCAGTGGTGAGACTGTTTGTATGTCAGCTATGGACAGTGTGCAACATTCCCAAAAAAAACACCAGACATGTTCTCCAAGGAAAGGGAAAAATGATACTAACATGATAGACATGCAGCACGAAAGGGAAAAGATGCTGCAAAGGCTGGGAGCCTGTGGTAGCCAAGCATGAACCCACCAAAGAGCGGCGAGTCCCCTGGAGGTTGTGAGCTCAAGGTTGAAGTGTAAGGTGGGCATTATGTTGTGAGCAGAGAGTACTGTTAATGGATGTGATAGGAGTTGTTAGTAAACAAAATGCACAGCACACATCTTCAGCATTGGCGGTGTTGTGATATTTTTAGTGCAATACAGATACTGAGCTAATCTGGCATGAAAGCAAATGGAATGCAATAACTCTGAAATGAGTTACTGGAGAGCGCAGACCCCTTATGCCAAAATACTGAAAAGGTAACCCTAAATAACCTCTGAAAGCTGGTTGGCGGAGGACTGTTTCACTGTACATGTGGAGTGCTGCTGGATCTGTCTTACAACAGATTTAAACTGGAGTCAGTCTGTCTGTCCTGTTCTGACTATCTTTCTTCATCTGTTTCTATGCACATCTTCTCCTATGTCGTCCATCACTCCAATTCTTTGTTATAGACAATTCCCACACAGTATACATCAGAGGAATACTACTAACTGAAGAAGTGAAATTGATGGATGGATGGATCAGTGAATAACTGCTGATGAGATGCAAGACAGTCAGAGTGGCAGCAGCTCTAACAGATGCAAGATCTGGAAGACCCCGATGCTGTACATTAGCCACTCTTCCTTTCGCTGCCCCATTCAGCCACTGATTGATACAGGTGCGGTATGGTACATATGCGTGTTCGTGGGCTCAACCACAGGTGCTCAACCAAATGAAAAAAATGTGGAAGTCGGGAGATGTTTAAAAACTGTCAATTAAAACATAACTGACAAGAAGAAAACTAGGAGTCACAGGGGTGTATGTGGCTGGCTGACCATTTACAATATACACTGAAAAAGTATTTATAGGTGAGAGGTCCTTGAGGAGCAGAAGTTGGTCATATAGTAATTTAATAAAGCAAGTCAATTTTGTAACTCCCCATGAAGGCTCTACAAGTTATTCATCCAAAGAATGATGAACTCAGATTTTATTTGAGGGGGGGGGGGTTTATGAAACAGTCTGGCTTCCAAGTATTCCATAACCCCCTTGATGTTCACATGGATGTTTAAATCGTAATTCTTGTGTTCAAAGCGGTTTCTGGATGTTACAGTAAAATAGTCTGGGTATTACTGAGCTAACGAATAACATGGGGATTCTAGTAGCAGTCACAAGACATTTGTGTCGCAGGACCAACAGCAACAAAAGAAACTGGATTCTGATCAAATGGCTGTTAACTTAGTGGGGAATGGAAAATGCAATATTTTGAAGCTGCCACAATGTCCCTCGGATGACACTTTTGGTTGGCTAAGTCAGAGAAGGAGGCAGCAACAATGAAATTAGCATGTTGAACTGTGTTACCAGTGAATCTCCACCTAAGCATTGAGGCTCTTATCCGCAAGTAGGATTCATAATGTTCACTTAGTTAGACTCCCTTCTCACTGCACCTGTAGGATCCAGCCACTGGATAAAATGTTTATGGGACTGATGAAGACCTATTACAGTGAAGAAATGTGGCAATGACTGAGGATGCAATATAACACTAGGACCGGACCAACTAATGTTGCAAAACTCTGGTCAAGCCTATATGAAAGTTCAGGATTACTTATTCCTGATTTGGAATAGGTGCTTCTGGATGCCATGGCGAACAGAGGTTTTAGCCAGTTGCAGATGGTGGCTCATGTTGGTACTAACACTGATCTGATCCAAAGCAACACACACAGTGCATCTGCTTTTTGGTGGCTAGCTGATATGGTAAAGATTGCCTGTCTTGCTATTTGAAGGTGGAGCCCACTATCAATAGCATTATGACAGAATTGACCACGGTCCTTTGAAACATACCACCAATTCAGCTCCGAGTGCGGGACTGTCGTAGCCCCTGACACGGTCGGCAGATTCTCTGACTTGCGCCTTACGGTGGTGTGTTTCCTGGGTTATGCTTAATATGTCAGGGGACCACTACACACAGGAGGTGCCTACTCGGATAGTGGGGGCTGCGTTGTGGTGAATGGCTGTCTTACTATATTAGAGGGTCTCAGTAAGCTACAGAATGATTGACAGTTTAAAGGAGTGCAGGGCAAATACAGGATGAAGGTAGTTTTAGATGCAGTTGGTATTGTAACTGTAAATTATTGTAGCTGTGTTGGGAAAGATCCAGAACACCAATCGCTAATAGAAAGCACTGAAGCTTACATACCTTGTTTTACCAACCACCTGAATGAGTTGCTGAACAGCTCAAAGAAGAGCTTAGCCATTCCAAATAGGTACCCCACTCATATAAACACAGTTGATGATGACTTCAATCTAGCCTCCATATGTTGGCTAAAATACATGTCGCAAGTCGATTTTAGGTATGTCATCTGACATCATACCAAAAGCTTTCTCAGAGAAGTATTTACAGCAATAATTATTAGTGCAGGTGCCCACATTAATTGTAAATTATTGCAAAAGCATTGTTGACTACTTAGCAACAAATAATAATGAGCAAATAGGGAGCATTACGATGGATACACGGGCTAGTGTCCACACGCTCATTGTAGCGAGACTAAATGTTGTAAGATCCATTCACACAAAAATAAACGTAAAGTATACATATAGAAACGCAGTTAAAAATGCACTTGGCACCTTTTTTAGAGGCAGCCTGAACTCCATCCGATCTGACTATGTAGGCCTAGACCAGAGATCATGGATACAAATAAATGGAACCAGTGGCAGGTGAGAGCTATGTACAAAATAAATTAATAAGAGGTCCCACATAGTACACAAAACAGATTCGAACACTATTACAGAAGCTATGAAGAAATGAATGCCAAATGTAAAACTATGTAAAATCCCAGTGTGAGAGGCTTTTAGTAGGTTCCACAATGAAACTGGCCTTAAAACTAGAAGAATCAATAGAGATCTTGGTCGTATGTAAAGTACAACAACACCAACAAGGAATCAATACCTTCACTGTGCGATAACAATAGTGATGTTACTGATGAAGTGAGACTAAAGCTGAGTTACAGAAAGCATAGTTTGCTTTGCTGAAAGAATTTCAAAAACCAAGAATATATTCCAGTATTCAAATCAAGAATGAATGCGAACATGACTAACATGGTAGCAGGTTTTCTCCATGTTGAGAAGCAGCTTACATTACTTAATAAAGAATGCTTCTGGTCGGGATTGTATGCCACTCAGGTTTGTTTCAGAGTATGCTTATACAATAAATCCATAATTAGACGAATGGAAAAACTTGTAGAAGCCGACGTCGGGGAAGATCAGTTTGGATTCCGTAGAAATATTGGAACACGTGAGGCAATACTGACCTTACGACTTATCTTAGAAGAAAGATTAAGGAAACACAAACCTACATTTCTAGAATTTGTAGACTTCGAGAAAGCTTTTGACAATGTTGACAGGAATACTCTCTTTCAAATTCTAAAGGTGGCAAGGGTAAAATACTGGGAGCGAAAGGCTATTTACAATTTGTACAGAAACCAGATAGCAGTTATTAGAGTCGAGGTACATGAAAGGGAAGCAATGGTTGGGAAGGGAGTGAGACAGGGTTGTAGCCTCTCCCTAATGTTATTCAATTGGTATATTGAGAAAGCAGTCAAGGAAACAAAAGAAAAATTCGGAGTAGGTATTAAAATCCATGGAGAAGAAATTAAAATGTTGAGGTTCGCCGATGACATTGTAATTCTGTCAGACACATCAAAGGACCTGGAAGAGCAGCTGAACGGAATGGACAGTGTCTTGAAAGGGGGATATAAGATGAACATCAACGAAAGCAAAACGAGGATAATGGAATGTAGTTGAATTAAGTCAGGGGATGCTGAGCGAATTAGATTAGGAAATGAGACACAAAGTAGTGAAAGAGTTTTGCTATTTGGGGAGCAAAATAACTGATGATGGCCGAAGTAGAGAAGATATAAAATGTAGACTGGCAATGGCAAGAAGAGAAATTTGTTAACATCGAGTATAGATTTAAGTGTCATGAAGTTGTTTCTGAAAGTATTTGTATGGAGTGTAGCCATGTATGGAAGTGAAACATGGACGATAAATAGTTTGGACAGGAAGAGAATAGAAGCCTTCGAAATGTGGTGCTACAGAAGAATGCTGAAGATTAGATGGGTAGATCACGTAACTAATGAATAGGTATTGAATAGAATTGGGGAGAAGAGGAGTTTGTGGCACAACTTGACGAGAAGAAGGGACTGTTGGTAGGACATGTTCTGTGGCATCAAGGGATCACAAATTTAGCTTTGGAGGGCAGCGTGGAGGGTAAAAATTGTAGAGGGAGACCAAGAGATGAATACACTAAGCAGATTCAGAAGGATTTAGGTTGCAGTAGGCACTGGGAGATGAAAAAGCTTGCACAGTATAAGGTAGCATGGAGAGCTGCATCAAACCAGACTCAAGACTGAAGACAATAACAACAACAACAACAACAACAACACACCCATTTGCTCCGGGAAAACAATCTGTTGATACACAGTCAGCATGGATTCAGAAAATGTTTTTCTCGTTAAACAAGGCAACACATCCACACTTTAGTTCCACAATGTAACAATTGAGACCGACAGTGGGATCCAAAGTGGTGTTATATTTTTAGGCTTCCAGACGGCTTTCGACACTATTCCTTAGACACAACTAATAAAATTGCATAGATGTGTGTCATATCTTAGTTATGCACTGGTTTCATGATTTCCTGTCAGAAAGGTCATAGGCCATAATAATTTATGGTGAGCCACTGGACAGTCATCAGATGATCAATACAAATTGCAAAGTGATTTATACAAGATATTTGTATGGTGTGAAGAGTGGCAATTGTCTCTCAATAAGGAGAAATGAGAACATCCACAAGAGTACAAGGGGATACCTGCTAAATTTCGGTTTCACAATATCTCAATCTAAAGGCTATCAATTAAGCTTAATACCTAGAAATTACAATTTCAGACAAATTAAATTGGAATGATCATATAGGCATTGTTGTGAGAAAACCTAACCAACGACTGCAATTTATTGACAGTACACTTTGAGAGAACCACAGGTCTACAAGGAAGAGTGCATATAATCAAGATTGTCCGTCATTTGAAGTATTGCTGTGCTTTATGAGATCTGCATCAGATATTATTGACAGACTAAAACAATCAGTTCATAGCAGGGCAACTCAATTAGTATTATCCTGAACTAGGGGGAGACAGTGTCATGGATAAAATAAGCGAATTTGTGTGGCGATCATTAAAACCAAGGTCTTCTTCATTGCAGTGAGATCTTCTGATGAAACTTCAATCACCAGTTTTCTCCTAGTGTGAAAATATTTTGTTGGCACCAACCTACATAGGTTGAAATGATGATGCCCACCACCACCACCACCACCACCACCACCACCACCACCACCACCAATTAAAGTAGAACTCACATGGTGTGACTAAAGTGTTCATTTTTCCCCATGCTGTCCGTGGGTGGAACAGAAAAGATAGCTTGATGGTCAGTCAACGAACCCTCTGCCACGCAATTTATTCTGAATAGCAGATTAGTCATGTGGATGTAGATGGTGTCAAGCATCACAGTACTGATAATGTGTTTGAACATTAATGGCTTGTTTCTCCTACTCATCCAAATCCACTTACATTTTTTACATGTGGAACAAGCTGCCGTTCATCATACTAAATAGAAATTCAGTCCAAGTCAACATGTATCCTCCAAGAGTTCCTAAATGATGATACGTTTCTGTGTATTACAGCGTCATTAGCAGATGGTACTCTAGGTAAAGTGACCAAAAGGCAAAGCAGCTGAACATAATGAATGTAAGTGTAGATGAACATAAAGTTATCTTATTTGCTGAGGGTTTGATAGTTCTAATAAAAGCTGAAAACAACGAGAAGCTGCAACAGGTTGTTAACTGCTCCACGAGTCAGATCAGCAGTCTGGCAGACCACATCCACCAATAAGACTGTGGCTTATGTGGGTTATTCTGTTGTGTACTAACATTTACTGCAATTGTGTTTTCCTTAAGGGTGATAAATTGGAGAGTAGGCCTGTTACAAAACGCAGCGGTGTTTGACTGTGAGAGGCTATAAAAGTGCTTCCCACAGGTACACTTATTACGTTTAATCCAGCACAGAAAATCTTGTTCCTAGAGACTGCATCCTTGGTGACAGAACTCAGCAATTCACATGTGTGGCACTAAACTAAAGAATTATGTGCAGTGCCACTGCTGCAGAGAGATTCTATATATGCTGCTGTAAAAATTTTCAACCTCCTTCCCATGGAGCTGAAAACCTTCTGTAGTTTTCTCATATTGCTCAGTTTTGAATAGTTATTTACTATTCCATAACTGTATCTTTAATGACTGTTGTACAATGTGTTTATAAACTACTTATCCAACATAAGATATACCTAACAAGTTTTATTAACCTTTTGTCAGTTATGAAAGTATTTGAGGGGGCAATGCAGCTTCACATGTGCACGTGTCAACCTAAACGGACCCTACACGATGTCTCTGCGTGTTACTAAAAAACCGACACAACTAGCTAACCTTACTACATGAGAAGTACATACCAGTCAGGGAAGGAATGACTCATCATCACATCAAAAGCTCTTTACCAGGGTCTAACATCTACAGAAGTGAGACCAAGTATTAAAACATGTCAACTCAACAATGAAGGCATTAGTTGAACCAACCAAATTCTAGGGAAGATACTGTTTAAGCATGTTATCAACATGGTTGTCCAACAGCAAAGCCATACTAATCATGGAGATCAGCTACATACAAGAGGAACGTGGCTGGCAAGCATCAATGTGCAGTAGTGCGTGTGACAAGAAATATCTGTAGAGGTTGTAGGTGAGCAGCTGTGCATTGCGTAAAAGACAAAATTCACCGGAAATCCTCAGACTGTGACAAAGGATGAAAAGGAATAAATAAAGAGCTTCTACTACACAAAATTAATGCAGCATTAGACAAAATAGAGACTAACATTGACAATGCACCTCAAATAACCGCAGATAATGGAACTTTCAGGACAATCAAAAATGGGCACAGGGTGTTCACCTTGGTTGGGTTCAAACAGTTCAAACATTTCAGAAACATTAAACCAAACAGGGCAAAGTAGACATGTGTGTTAGCCAGATGTAATGTTGAGCAAATATCTGGGTCATTTGTTTAACAAAAATTTATTCCAATTCTGAAGAATTTAAATCACCTTCATAAACAAATTTTGGTTTTGTGAAAAAAAAAGCGGGATTGAAAATAAAATACTTCCAACATATGCCAGAGAGAGTGCAAAACCAATGGCCAGATATTCCGAAGCTGAAGTCCTAATGCTGAATCTGTAATATGTGAAGTTATGATACAGTAAACTAAATGAATTTTGGAAGTTGGCCACTCAGAAACTGAAATTGTCAGAAATGAGTCAGAACACAACCTAGTGCAAACCTGTCACTGTAGTGAGTTAGGGTTTATAGAGGAAGGAGAAATGGAAACATGAATACATTTTAATGCTTTTCATGCGAGGAAGATGGGAGCTATTACAGAACATCTACATCCTTGCATTTTGAATATTTCCTGTTGATCATTTCCATATTGCCATTGCTGTAAACAATCAAAGCAATCCCACCAAAGGCCAGGCACTATTAAATTTCAGAATTCAGGAGAGTATGTACAAGCAGAGTGTATTCATTTTAGGATCACTTGACATCAGTTTAGTTCTCAGAGTTGGCTGATTCTGAATAGCTTTGTAAATGCATTCTCTTGCACTTCCTTCCACTAGTCAGACAGAAATGAACAGAAGAGGAGATAGTTTCAGGATTCATCAAGGGAGACAATTAGGGTGCTCCATTCATAAATATGAGCTTGGGAACTACATCTTCAAGTAAGTCTGATGAAATGCTGGTCTGCAGGAGAATAATAATGATTAAGATGCTGTGACTAGTACTCAAAATATGATTCAATCATTAGTGGACATGCCTGAAGGTAAATGGGAGGAACAGGTAAAAATAAAAGCGTGTTATGTCGATCTGTTCTAAAAACACCTGGTCCGATCAGATGATGCGCTTGTGAAACTCCAGTTAAGAATCATGGGTCATTCCATAGCAAATTTACCCAGTATCCTTGCCCTAGAAAGTAGTAGTTAATAAAGCAATTAAGAATATGTAGGAGAATCAGATAATTTATAACTCAGGTAGGGAAGGTTCTACTCCAATCCCCACTGTAACAAAAGAAGATGGCAGTGTGGATTTACTAACTGATGCTCATGGAGAAATGATTCAGTTTACTGTACAATGTAACCAACTGGAAGATGAAGGCATAGCAGGCAGAACACAGGCTTTCTGTGAAGTGGAAGGTATTACCAGTTTAAAAGAATGGCCTTTGGTCTGTCAGTATCATCAGTGGCCTTTATGACAGAACTTAATGAATTTCAAAGAGAATAATTATTGACACACTTAGTCCGCAGCTCGTGGTCGTGCGGTAGCGTTCTCGCTTCCCACGCCCGGGTTCCCGGGTTCGATTCCCGGCGGGGTCAGGGATTTTCTCTGCCTCGTGATGACTGGGTGTTCTGTGATGTCCTTAGGTTAGTTAGGTATAAGTAGTTCAAAGTTCTAGAGGACTGATGACCATAGATGTTAAGTCCCATAGTGCTCAGAGCCATTCGAACCATTGACACACTTAACATTATGTAGGCAGTATACAAATTAGTACTGCCTTTAGAAAGCACATTTAGACATTCTATGCCATGTAATTGAAGTGTTTAGTGGAGCAAGAGTCACATTAAGGATGGATAAATAAGAATTTACCAACTTGCAAAACAATTTCCCTGGGCATGTAATTTCTTTGTGTGGAATCGTATCTGATCTGATGAAAATGAAACCAGTGAGAAATTTTCCTGCACAAATATGCTGTAGACAACTGAAAAATCTCTCATTTCATGCAATTTCTATCACAGTATTCATCCTTGATTTTTTTATCTTCACAAGTCCATCTGCATCTGGAAATGGAATAAGGAATATCAAGAAGCATTTGAGTTAATTAAAAACCAGCTGCATGAGGCACCAGTACTTCATCATCCTGATTAATGAAGAAATTTCTACATCGGTACTGATTCCATTTATTCCTACTGGTTGCTTAGTACATTTAATCCACCACAGGAAATGAATATGAGTATAGCAATCTCTCTAAATAGGCACATTAAAAGTATTTAGAAACATTCTAGAGCAATACTCCAGCTCTTTGCCTTCTATCCAATCGTAAAGTTACTGAATCACAGTAATAGAGAGGAACAGTGAAAGAATGGAAGTGTGCAAACATGTCTAACTTCCCCTACATTGCAAGTCAATGGGAGTAAACTGCTAAATCAAACCTACTGCAGCTCACTATCTTGGTAATGACCCGATCAGATCCCCCAACATCAATACAAGTAAATCACGGAGGAACAACTTATGGAAACAGCTGTCTCATGCTTTTGATGGTATTTGTGGGTCTTTGGATTGTGGTAGTCCACACTCACATGCTCCGAGTCCTGTATCCACTAACAGAAGTTCATATTCAAACAACAACAGTTAACAGACACTTTGTATACTTGGTCCCCTGTATTGCAGTGAGCAGTATCAGAAGAAGAATGGAACATGTGTTTAAGTAAAGATATGACATAGGAGAATGAAGAACCTTCCACAGCTGGGAACTGCTTCTAACTTTAGCCATAAATTAATGGATTGAGTTAATGATTTATGACCACCCAACAACCATGTACACAAACAAGATCTACACTAATCAATGTTCATGTACCCAAAATTCTTACACATTAAGTAAGAAATGTGCATGGAGTGGACATGCATGGACACATGCATCTGATGGAGAAAAATCTGTAGCCAATGGCTAGTGTAATAAAAAACAGAGAAGAGCCCCAATGAAGATGCACTATATTGATAACAAGGCTTTTTTGACATAATAAGTCACTTTACAATCAGACAGTATTGCGAAACTAACTTTCTATGCACAGGATACACATAACGAATGACATCACTTATCAAACTAATGTTATTCCAGTAACTGACCTTCAAGTTAACTCTTACACTGTGGTACTGGAGATTCAGTTGTATATCCAGGAACCCAGTACCAGTCGCAAGTTGCCTAATTAAAGCCTTCCAGGAACTACAAAAATATTTTGCTTAATTATTGATGGACTTTAACACAACAAGACATTTTTAATGTTAGATTATACGTCTTAGCGAGTAGATATTGGCCAGTAGTACAGTGGGAAACTGTGTGCTTGTCAAGGCAGTGTAACATTATTTGTTGAGTATTTCAGGATGAGTGCACTTACAGACTTCTGATGACTTCAAGCATGTAAGGAAGAAAACGTCAAGCAAATGTTTGCAATTTTGCTTTAAGTGAAACATTGAGCTCATTAACTTATTTGCAAACCAGTCAGAAGATTAAACTCTTGTGTATGAAAGGGCATCAGAGTCTGTGAACAATTGGCAATTTGTTGATACCTGGATGGTAAGGTACTAAATTTTCACATATGAACAACAGGAACATGCAAATATCACTATAATTTGTGTACATATGATTATCACAACAGGGATGATATTATGAATACAAAGACATTATTGCAGTAACTTGTGAACCACAAAAAAGTTTGTTGTAACAGAGTAAGTGTGCCATATATACATTCTTGCTGACAGCACATGCACTCAGAATATATTTATGAACGAACTATTGTAATATTACCTGTTGTGTTTCAGTCACATTCTTCACCACTGTAATACTGAATTTAAAAGGGAAACACGGAAGTCGATAACTGACAACTCCAAACTGAGGTAATATTACTACAAAAGATATCTAAACTGAGAATCGTATGGACTTCACCAAATAATGATGTTTTTGTATTATTGCATATTTATATTGATTAGGTACGACTAAAGCAAAGCTTCTTAAATGCAAGATTTTTGTGACTATTGAGCCTCAGTAAGGCTACACTCAACACATGCCATCCACCTGCTCACTAATAATTCCAGAGTGTTTCACAATTCCTATTACAGAGAGGTTCTAGAGCAAACTTTATCCACCAGGTTTCATTAATGAACCCATGCCTGGAAACATACAAAGTCCCTTCTATAACTCTTATACACCTGTAATAGGAATTCTGACATGCCCTGGGTACAGCAAGAGGAATCTGTGGCAGTTTTACAACAGATTGCATATTTTACATTAAATGTATGTAACACCAATGAAAATATCCCAGAAGCATATGGCATTTAAGACTAAATACATAAATGACCAAAATAGCGACTTTACCATTTCTATTATCCATTTAATTCTGAAGTTATGCGATCCTGCCTAACCACACCAGGTCTCACTGGATGTGTCTTAAACCATCTGGAAGGGAATTCCACATCTGAAGTGCTAGGTTAACACTGGAAACTTGCACAATATTTATTTTAAGCTGGCTCCTTCCACACCAGACAATAGTGATATCCACAACCACTTAACATCACTTTCTGACCAATATGAAGTCCTGTGAGTAGCTACAGTGTCAACACGTGATGGAGAATCCACAACTTGTAGTTGACGTAATACATCTGTGCTCTGGCTTTTATAATGCTGATGCACATTTTTGGGAAGGTGAGGCATGTCAATGGCTGGAAAAAGTGTGATGCTCAGCAAGTAGGGCTTCTGATGTGAGACAGTTTGGTACCTTCCCCAAGTGATAGGCTGCAGGTAAAGGTACTTCAGGAATCTGACAATGCTAGCTGGACCTTGTGTCATCTTCCTGTTAGCAGCCTTGGAGAACATTCACCCATGATGACAATTATCTGTCTCACAGTAGTGGACCCCAAAATACAAATGATAGGAGCAGAGCAGACATCCACGAGGTCTGGGATGAGAGACATCACTCTGAACATAGTACCTTCTTGCTAAACAGGTTCCCAGATGCTACTCTCTTGTGAGGAGATACAGCAGTACCTCATACTTTCAACACTGCTCCATCACAAAGTCCGGTCCTCATTTCTATTTCTGTCTTCTCCAAACATCTGGCACCTCCAAATTACTTGTGTGTCCATCAGGGATGTCCAGTCTTTTGCACAACTTCACGGAAATTTAATAATGCTCCACCACGGCATGGTCATCACTCTGTTCTGATACAAGTATTGCTAAAGATTTCTCCAGACACTTTGAGGAGATACAATCTAGCATCACAACTGCTTCCTCTTCATCTTGTTCTTGTTCTTCAATACATGAGCATGTCCTCCTTCCATCAGAGAGAAGATTAAATAAAGAAAATGAAAGACACCCTCTGGCCTCGCAACCTAATACCATTGGGGTCGAAAAGATCAAGAGTTGGTCGAGTGAGACCGACAGGAAAGAAAACAGAATATGTCTGACACAAGTAAGTGGAAGTAATGTCAGACATTTCTAGAAAGGTGATAGTGAGACACATATGATTGTTCTGTTTATGGCAAGTGGTATTTGACCATATTTAAAACCAAAGATCATGTCAAATTTAATACTGTGAGATTTACATGTTTATGCTGAGCCAATAAGTTGACAATACCACATTTTCTAACATCGCATGTACATTAATTGGTCATGGTACAATTAACAATGGGTAAATATACAGAAGTGCAACATTAAATTATTCAAAAATGTAACAGCACTTTATGCACTGATGTATGCTGTTAGATATTCCTTCCAAGTAACTGGTACCTTGCTGATATTAAATTGTTTGAAATTTTATTTTTACAACACAGACACGTTAATGAAATTTAACATCTAACAAGCATCTGTAGTCAGTACAGGCTACACCTCAGCTAACATTAAATAATAAGTGTTAAAAGGAATTTCTTAGCACCTATTACAATTGAAATAACTATGCAGCTTGTTTGAGCTGATCATAATACACAAAATAGTATGTCCTACATTACTAAATTGGAACATTGGACTGTCTAAAATGCTCAATTAATTGTATGAGGGATATACAGTAAGTAATGCAACAATTGTTCAGAAAGCAGGTTGGTTCTATTCAGGATTCCGTAACACCATATTATTTCCCATCATCTTTGATACAAAACCTGAGTTTTCAACATAATTTCTGTTCAATTTGATGGCCTTATGCCACCTTTCTGGGAGGCCTTGTATACCTGTGCGACACCAATCTACTGATTGACATTGGTGCCATCTTGTTGCTTCAACAACTACCCTATCATCCACACACTGCTTTCTGTAGAGAGCGTCCTTCAATGGATAGTTCTTCCTTGTCCACACAACAGTCTGGATATCGCGCCTTCTGGCTTTCTTTTCTTTGTCCCAATGAAGTATGTGTGCTCCTCTAAAGTGCGCAGACTTGGTGCAGTGTTGCTATGCCATGGAGAAGGAAAAGTTCATTTCAATTTCTGTGGTGATCTACATGCTGAAGTCATTTTTCAACTTCCTCCTGGTAGTGCAGAACACTACATTATGATGGAGGTAAGCACAAAGAACAACAACTTCAAAATTTCAGACCACCACCATGACTTCATTGGTTGAGGATGCAGCTTTGAACTTTTTCTTCAGAGGAGGTGATGTGGCACTACTCTGTGGATTGCTGTTTTGTTTCTCAGTTCAAAGTGTTTCACCGTCTGACAAATTCAACAAAAATTATCACTATAACCCTCCTAATGCACAGTCTGTTTGGCACAGATGGTCGTTCGTTGGTCTTTACCATCTCTAGTTTGCCGGAACAGAGCAAGGCACATCTTTGATTACCCTAACTGGTGGACAACTGTGTCTGCACTAACAACAGACATGTCCAGCTGAGAAACAAGGTGTTCCATCCATTGTTATTGGCAGATCACCATCAGAGTGTTCGCATGTTCCGACATTGCAGAGTCACAACTGTCTGCGAATGGCACACACCTTTTTTCCACTACCAGGTCTCTGAAGATATTCTGCAAGTGCCTATGAATAACTGTGATGGTCTGCTTTTGCACTGAAAACTCAACAGGTCCTTGCTTGGAACATACCTCTGTTACAGACAATTTTTAAGGCACAATTAGTGCTGCCACTTAATGGAACTTTGTGGAATATTCCTACTTCAGCCCCTATAGTTTCATCATATCCAAAGATGTTTCGTGCACATTGTTTTGAACTGGAATAGAAACATGAATAGAAATATGTTCCATTACTTAGTGAATGCCCCTCCTACATAGGGTTACAAATGCAGACTGTCATTATATAGAAAAGCATCATACAGAAATATCAAAGTTGAGAGAAACTAGAATTTTAGGAAAACATACTGCTATTGTGGTAATGGTATGAACGTGTGCAGATAACAATTTAACCAACACAAAATATGGTAATTGCCTGTATACACAGGTTACCTAACACATGGTAAATATAACATTCCACAAATTCCTCTGAGTTTCTAAATTATGCTAAAGTAAGTTTTCTATGAATAAATAAAATTTAAAAATTAATAACAATCATATTTACAATGTCATTAACAAACTTCCATACCTTCTTGACCAGCAGTTATTGTAGCTACATTTAACAAGTTTGATTCTATGCACGTCCGCAGCCTCCAAATATGATAATCATTTTGTAAAAGAAAACATCGTCCACTGTAGACTGTACTGAAAAATATGCACCATGTTCCATGAAATGTGATACACAGATAATGAACAGCCCACACACACAGGCACACATGAACAACAGTATGTTCTGTATCAAATACAAAGGAAGGAGCAGTACAGTATGTGAAAATATCCATACCTAGTATAATTTAAGAATGAAGATCCTGTCCTTTCACCTCAGAACCATACTGGATCATGTGTAAACTATAACTAATCGAATCTACCAGTAACATCAACACACAGAATGAGGGATTAATCAGCTCTTCCAATTTCCACCACAGACACATTAAAAAACAATATACAAGTCTTCCGATACTGTATGCCAAGGGACATTACATAGTTTTCTGTTGTGCCAATTAGTGTCAGTTGAATCTTACATTCTAAAATAGACCAAAATGGTATAAATACTGTTACTGGAATGTTAGCAACAACTATATGCAGTGAGACGACTGATAATATCCAGTCACTCACAATTGCCATCTCATACTTTACTATACTAATATGATGCATATTTTATAATACTAAAGTGCTCTGTCAATCTTGAAAGATTGCTGCTTAGTAGAAATGTATGTACATCATGAACTGCTTTTTCAAGTTTTAATGCATGTATCCTTGTAACAGACTACTAACATTCTGATTATTAGGACAATGGCACAATACATTTCAGCAAATACGTGTATCCATTAATTATCTGTGAAGTACAGTTAGAAGAGAAACCTATAACTGAAATTTCTAATAATACTTAGTAATCATTTAGGATATATACTATTGTTACATCTGCATACGAGAATTTCAGGCATGAGTGACGAGCCACATTATTGTAAAAATATGCTCAAATTATGATGCACAACAAGTATCTTCCATATAAAACATACTCAGTATGTTTAAGGAATCAAACTACAATGTATATAACAACTTCATACTTCTGACTGCTTTGCAAATGCACAAGTATGTTCTGACATTTAGCATTTAGGAGAGGTTTGAAATTATGTTTGAAGTTTTTGGAAATCACGAAGTGCTCTCATTATGAAACATTGGATATTTACAGTATGTATAAATAGCGCAACTCGAGCAACACCGCTGCAAGACGTGCATGCACAGTTTCTGACTGTAATACTCGTCCTACAGGGTTAAACTTTTGTTGCAACATATAAGTACTAAATTATGGCAGGAATTTAAATTCACTCTACATTTGTATTAAATACTGAAAATCAAAGAAAGCACTTATATAGGCTACATGCAACTGGTACTGTGTATCATGAACCTGGTAAGTCATCTAGTAGTACAGCCGGAACAGAGTTTGGGTAAAGAAACACCTTCTGTCCTTCTGAGTCCTTCAGCGTCTCTGAGTTATGCTAAGATCTGAATGCAGTAGTGAATGGTGTATAGTGGAAATTTACCATGTTTACAGATGACAGAATATCTGTCAAACACAGTCTCCAATAACATTTCACAAAACTTCTGTAACAGGTTCATTAACTCCCTTCCTGCCAATATAAACATGTTAAATTTTATGCAATTTACATGAACTCACAAAAAGCCAGACAAAACACCCAGTGACACTGAATAACCAGCATATTATCAGTTGATACCATCTAGTTATTGGGCATTGACATCCACTGCAAATCATGCAAGTAATGTCACATTTATCAGACTGAGCAGAGAGTCAGATCAGCAGCTTCTGTTCTCTCATTCTGGATGAGGAAGGGGTCACACAGGTAGCTTATTCTGCTTCTGTGCACTCTATAGTGTCACATAGAAATATGCCCTGGGGTAACTCTTCCTTAATCAAACTATAATCTCCCTACTGAGCAGTGAAAATAGTCATATATAGAATGAGTCCATCAAACTCTCATTGCAAATAATTTAGCCAGCTGAGAATATTTGCTACTGCTTCTCAACACTTATTTTCTCTAACGTACAGTGTTCCTGGAGACTGGATCATTTGCAACAGAACTCAGCAACTCACAGTTGTGGCACTAAACAAAGAATTATGTACACTGTCTCTGCTGCAGCGAGATGCTATGTATGCTGCTGTAAAAATTCTCGACCTCCTTCCCACTGAGCTGAAAATCTTATGGAATAGTAAATATCTATTAAAAACTAAATTACATAACTTTCCCTTCAATCACTATGTTGTAATATATGTTTATAAACTACTTATCCAACATAAGATATACTTTTATTAACCTTCTGTCAGTTATGACGCTTGTTAGCTATATCAGGGGTCAATGTAGCTTCACAAGTGCACGTGTCAACCTCAAAGGACTCTCCATGTGATCCCTGGGTGGTACTACAAAAGAGAACACAACTGGCTAATCTCCCAACTACATGAGAAGTACATACGTCAGGAAAGGGATGACTCATCAAGAGCTCTTTACCTGTGCCAAACATCTACAGAAGTGAGACCAAGTATTAAAACATGTCAACTAAACATTGAAGCATTAGTTGAACCAAAGGCCTAATTCTAGGAAAGATACTCTTTATCCATGTTATCAACATGGTTGTCCAACAATGAAGTCATACAAATAATGGAGATCAGCTATGTGCAAGAAGAAAGTGACTAGAAAGTGATGTCATGGTTACAAAGTACCACTGTAACTAATGAAGGGAGCAGTACCCATACATCTTTGAATCTAATATCCCCGACAACATTAATGTACAGTAGCACACATGGCAAAAAATGTCAATAGAGGTTGTGGGTGAGTGGTAGTGTGTACTGGAGAAAATGAAATCCACCAAGAAGTCATACACTATGAGGAAGTGTCGATGGAATAAATAGAGGGCTTCTACTGCACAACATTAATGCAGCATTAAGCAAAGTAGAGACTAACATTGATAATGCAACTCAAATAATTGTAGATAACGCAACTTTCAGGACAATCAGAAAAGGCCACAGGATGTATGCCATGGTTGGGTTCAAACAGTTCAGTTCATACATTTATTTCAGAGACATTAAACGAAACAGGGCAAAATAGACACATGCATTAGCCACATGTAATGTTAAGCACATATCTGGGTCATTTGCGTAACCAAAAATTACTCCAAAGGTGAAGAATTTTAAGCCACATTCTTAAACAAATTTTGGTTTTGTGAAAAGCAACAGGAATAAAAACCAAAAATTCCAACATATGCCGGAGAAAGAGTGCAAAAATAATGGCTAGAATTTCCACAAGTCCAAGTCATAATATGAGAAGTCGTGATTCAGCAAACTAAATAAAGTTTTGGAAATGGATCACTCCAAAACTGAAGTAGTTGGAAATGGATCAGAAGTCACAATGAACACTACCAAGTGCAAACTTTCCACTGAAGTGAAAGAAGATTTATAGAGGGAGGAAACACAGCATCATAAATACATTTTAATGCCTTTAGTGGAGGTCCAAATATGCTGAATTATGGATGTAACAGCCATTTTGTTGGGCAAAATGGGAATTATTATGGAAAATCTACCTCATTGCATTTTCAGTATTTCCTGTTAATGTATTGCCATTGCTGTAAACAATCAAAGTAAACCCATTAAGGATACCGGGTTCTTTTAATTGGTGGAAAAACCTAAATTTTTTAATGACTTTATTAAATTCTATAGTCTTTCCCAATTACCTTGATATATGTACATTATAGGGTTTCAAATGAAAAATGACCTACATATAGCAAATTTTAAAGTTATGGACACGTATGCCACCACACCCCCTTTATTTCTGTTGCAAAAAACAGTATTATTTTAGGAAGAACAGTGGGCTTTCTGTTTCCAGTGACTATTCGTATGATACATTGTATATGTTAGTAACAGCGCAGGTTTCTAGTGTCTGTAAATGATTATCTTTGTTAGTATTTACCACTGTTCTGCTGAAACAGTTCACCCACGTGTTACTGAATGTCTGTTGCCCAAGTGCTACATATATGACAAAGCAAGCCACACTGTTGAAAGTAACTTATGTATCATTTCTTTGGGGAGAAATTCCCACCAGTGATTAAAATTTTTTGTTAACAATGATGCTGTCTGTAGTGGATTTGTTGTTGGTGATGAGGGCATTTTTTCTTCTTTGATAAAGGAAGTGGGGAAATGTAAGCAGTGTGATGGTGTAGGCTGTCTGGAAATAACTGAACAACAAGGTAGCAGGAAGGGTTTAGCATCAAAAGTAGCTGTTCTGTGTACATCCTCCAATAAATAACCTCAAAAATGACTTTGAACATTGTGCATAATACATATGGTGTGAATCTAAAGTTAGTGCCTGCATGTGTGCAATACAAAAAGGGAAAAGGCTACTCAAACATTTTGTGGTTTGATGGACCTTCCTCTTCCTCAAACTAGGTCCAACAAGTACATAAAAATACTTTTAGGTGTCTTGACAGTTGTGCCTAAGGCATCTACAAATGTGCAGTTTAAGAAACTGTAAATATTAGTGGAACCAGGGACATTGCCATGTCCCATCAAGTGCAACAGTAACGTCAAGGACATGGTTTCTTGAATGGTGTTTTAAGTGGTACTTCTCTGGAGAATGGAAAAGTTGTTGATGATGAGTGCTTATCTAAGAACTGCCACACCTGTGATGGTAACACTGAAGTATGTATTGAACATCAGTGTTCTAAGAATTATGCTGGTTACAGTGGTGGTACGGAGTGTGATGGAGCTCTAAAAAATATTTCAGAGGTCGGTGCCCACTTATAAGGTTACATATACGAAGTACCTAGGCGATGGGGACTCTAAAGCTTTCAACAAAATTAATGACTTCAGTGTCTATGGTGACACCTTAGTAACAAAACTGGAGTGTTGTGGAAATATGCAAAAGAGGATGGGTGCTAGATAGAGGAAGCTATGATGAGAAACAATAGGAAAGTTACTATCGGATGGAAAATCTCTGTCTGGCCAAAGCAGATTGACAGAAACTGAAATAGACCTTCATTCAGAGGTGCATGTCATCTAATGGTCAGTCCATAACAACTCTGAAGATGTTACAGCAATGAGAAAAGCAGTATGGGCTACCTACTTTTATGAGTTGTCCACAGATGACCACCCTGTTCACGGACTTTGCCCTAGAGGAGCAGATTCTTGGTGTGGTTACAATAAACCAAAAAAAAAAATAAAAAAATAAAATAAAATAAAATAAAATAAAAATTTTTCAAATATATTGTTATAAGCATTTTCTTCCTGAGCCTGTTATGAATAAAATAAAACCAATTTTTAGAGATGTGAGTGACCTTGTTTTGCTTAGTAAATGTCTTCATGGGGGCACTCAGAAAAACATTGTTGCATAATCTTTCCCATATGCAATGGTTGAAATTTTCATTTTTATTCTAAGACTAAATACATTAAAAATGGTGTACTAGATGCAGTGATATGTTTCAATGATGGAGTGATAGGAAGGTTGGAAGCTCTGAGAAATTTAGGCATAAAATGTGGATCTAATATGGAAGATCAATTGCTTGTGTGTGACGGACAATGGGTGCATGAAGCTGAAAGATTCAGCTCTTGAAGTTACCTAAGAAGCAAGAAGTGCTAAAAGGAGGGCCAAGAGGGAGCTTTAAGATGAAGAAATGCTGCAGGGTGAAGAATATGCTTCAGCAATGTTCTGAGGCACGATTTAATTGGACTCATCTTCATTCACAATTTCCCACAATCTGTATTTTTCAGATTTCAGGTACAAATATTTCCTGAAGTTATATACCATTGCTCTAATATTTTTCTTTAACTTGTAATAGTCGATAGTTAGGTAGTAGGTATAAGGTATATTGCAGAATCAACTAAATTATAGAAAATGTAACATTTTTATTAGGATAAAAATTATAAAGGTTAAAATGTAAGATACAATGTTTTCATACTTGTAATATACATAATAGGTGGAATTAAATAGGTCTAGCACCTCAGCCATAATATCATGCATATCTGGTAAAAATTTGGTCTCCTTCAAATGTGCAACATTGGATTAATATGGCATGTCAATTTGAGGAAGCATTTTGGGAAAAAAGCCTTGCATCAATTTCTGTGTAATCTTTTTGAGTAACCCTAAGCAGGTTCAAAAATATTGAAAATACTTCTAATTTATTTAGAAAGTGTGCTGCATTATCTGATATCAACAACAAAAAATCTGTGAAACATATACAATATAAACAGTGCCTGAAAGAAATAGGTGTTGATTTTCACATAATATGAAGTCGGATAAGTACCCTGTATAATTGAAGACCAGGCACTGTTAAAATTCAGAATTCAGGAAAGTATGTGTGAGCAGAGGGTATTCAATTTTGGATCACTTAATATCAGTTTCTTTCTCAGAATTGACCGATTCTGAATAGCTTTGTAAATGCATTCCCCTACACTTCATTTCTGTCTGACTAGTGGAGGGAACAGAAGAGAAGAGTGTTTCAGGATTCAACAAGGGAGACGATTAGGGAGCTGCAATCATTAATATGAGCTTATTCATTTTTGACAAAAGGGGGAACTGCAACTTTAAGTAAGTCTGAGGAAGATGCTGAGTTCCAGGAGAATAATATTGATGAAGATGCTCTGACTAATCCTCACAGTATGATTCAAACATTAGTGGACATGCCTCTAGCCAAATGGAAGAAACAGGTAAAAATATTAAGGTGTTATGTCTATGTATTTTAAAAACACCTGGTCTGATCAGATGTTGCACTTGTAAAACTGTAGTTAAGAATCATGAGTCATTCCATAGCATACTGTATCCAGTACCCTTGCCCTAGAAAGCAGTAGTTAAAGTAATTAAGGGGCACTCAGAATAAAAATGAAAGTTGGAGAATCAGGTAATTTAACACTCAGATAGTGAATGTTCTAATCCGATCCACACTGTAGCACAAAGGGATGGCAGTGTGAATTTACTAACTGATGCTCATGGTGCAGTGATGTGGTTTACTGTGCAATGTGACCAACTGGAAGATGAAGGTATAGCTGGAAAAATACAGGCTTTCTGTTGAATGGAACATGTTACGTGTTTAAACGAATACCCTTCAGTCTGTCAGGATCATCAGTGGCCTTTATGACAGAACTCACAGAAGTTCTAAGAGAAGAATTGACACACTCAGCATTATGTAGGTCATATTCTAATTAGTGCTGCCTTTAGGGAGAACATTTAGACACACTGTGCTATGTAATTTAAGCATTTAGTGGAGCATGAGTCACATTAAAGATGGATAAAAAAGAATTCGCCAAGTCACAAAACAATTTCCTTGGGCACATTTCGTTGTGCAGGATCATATCTGATCTGACAAAAATAGAACCAGAGGGAAAATTTCCTGTGCCAAAATACTGTAGACAACTGAAAGTCACACAGTATATGTAATTTCTATCACAGTTTTCAACCTCAAAGTTGTTCATCTTCACAAGTCGATATTCCTTATTCCATTTCCAAATGGAGATCAAGAAGCATTTAAGTTAATTAAAAAACCAGCTGTGTGAGGCACCGATACTTCATCATTCTAATTTAAGCAAAATTTCTACATTGGTTCTGATTTTGTCTATTTTTCCCTTGGTGCAGGAAAGTGTGAGGGTAACTGAGTCATTGAAAATTTCACTGTAGCATTCACAATTAGTGTACTCACAAACTCAATCACTCACTGGGAGACGTAGTACATAGTTACTGGAAGAGATGCACTTTCCATGGCAAAGTTTTGCTGTTACTGGGATGTCATATTGTCACATATAATAAAACACTTTGATTCTTACTAAATTGGTGACTACTATCCAGCAGACCAAACCAATTGAGAGTTAGAATTTGAAGGTTGTGATTTTTAAATTCAGTGTATACCAGTACAACAAAAATAATATCTCAGCAAAACCAAGTGATAATTCTTGTTGAGAGAAATTTAGGAGGTGAGCATCTTAGAGAAAATTTTGTATGTAATACCAGATGGGAGTAGGTGGTGGTTGAAATTCTTAAGAGGAATAATAAAAATATGGTGATCCTGATGCAGAAAATGGTTTTAATGGAAGCATTATTTTCTTGTTGGGAAAAAAAGAAAGAAAAAAGGGGAAAAAAAGAAAAACAAAAGAAAAAAGAAAAAAAAGAAAAAAGGAAAAAAAGAAAAAAGAAAAAAAAAGAAAAAGGAAAAAAGGGGAAAAAAAGAAAAAAGGAAAAAAAGGAAAAAAAAAGAAAGCAAAAAAAATTTTGCTCAATGATGGTAGAAGAGCAGGAGCTTTCAAAATGTGGCTGAACATTTTACATCAACTGCATTCACAATCACCCCCCCCCCCCCCCCCCCCAAACGACGAAGTGTGGGAGCCTAATTAGCAAAAATAAACCACAAAAAGTTTAGCTCTCACCTCCTCCTTTTATTTTGAAACCTGGAAGAAGTAGTAGCATTTATTTCCCATCTCTATGGTGTTTGACCTATGTCACTACCGTGTTAAGGTCACTGGCAGTACCTCCATTATTTACAGAATTTAACCTGTTTTTGCTTTTATATTCATTCAAACAGCAATTTGTGGATTAACATTTACAAGAAAGATAAATGAATAAAACAAGAGAAGAGTAAAAATGATCTATAGAGCAGCTATCACATTTTCAGTTCATGCAGAATATAAAATGTAATATGTACCTACAAATAATGGAGATACAAAAAGGTATCAGATTATATAATGGTAAGACAGAGATTTAGGAACCAGGTTTTAAATTGTAAGACATTTCCAGGGGCAGGTGTGGATTCTGACCACAATCTATTGGTTATGAACTGCAGATTGAAACTGAAGAAACTGCAAAAAGGTGGGAATTTAAGGAGATAGGACCTGGATAAACTGACTAAACCAGAGGTTGTACAGAGTTTCAGGGAGAGCATAAGGGAACAATTGACAGGAATGGGGGAAGGAAATACAGTAGAAGAAGAATGGGTAACTTTGAGGGATGAAATAGTGAAAGCAGCAGAGGATCAAGTAGGTAAAAAGACGAGGGCTAGTAGAAATCCATGGATAACAGAAGAAATATTGAATTTAATTGATGAAAGGAGAAAATATAAAAATGCAGTAAATGAAGCAAGCAAAAAGGAATACAAACGTCTCATAAATGATATTGACAGGAAGTGCAAAATGGCTAAGAAGGGATGGCTAGTGGTCAAATGTAAGGATGTAGAGGCTTATCTCACTAGGGGTAAGATAGATACTGCCTACAGGGAAATTATAGAGACCTTTGGAGAAAGGAGAACCACTTGCATGAATATCAAGAGCTCAGATGGAAACCCAGTTCTAAGCAAAGAAGGGAAAGCAGAAAGGTGGAAGGAGTATATAGAGGGTCTATACAAGGGCAATGTACTTGAGGGCATTATTATGGAAATGGAAGAGGATGTAGATGAAGATAAAATGGGAGATATGATACTGCGTGAAGAGTTTGACAGAGCACTGAAAGATTTAAGTTGAAACAAGGCCCCGTGAGTAGACAAAATTCCATTAGAACTACTGACAGTCTTGGGAGAGCCAGTCCTTACGAAACTCTACATCTGGTGAGCAAGATGTATGAGACAGGCGAAATTCCCTCAGACTTCTAGATGAATATAATAATTCCAATCCCAAAGAAAGCAGACATCGACAGATGTGAAAATTACCGAACTCTCAGTTTAATTCGTCACAGCTGCAAATTACTAATGTGAATTCTTTACAAACAAATGGAAAAACTGATAGAAGCTGACCTCGATGAAGATCAGTTTGGATTCCGTAGAAATGTTGGAACATGTGAGGCAATACTGACCCTACGACTTATCTTAGAAGAAAGTTTAAAGAAAGGATAACCTACGTTTTGAGCATTTGTAGACTTAGAGAAAGCTTTTGATAATGTTGACTGGAATTCTCTCTTTCTAATTCTGAAGGTGGCAGGGGTAAAATACTGGGAGCGAAAGGCTATTTACAATTAGTACAGAAAGCAGATGGCAGATATAAGAGTCGAGGGGTATAAAAGGGAAGCAGTGGTTGGGAAGGGAGTGAGACAGGGTTGTAGCCTATCCCCGATGTTATGAATATCTGTATATTGAGCAAGCAATAAAGGAAACAAAAGAAAAGTTCAGAGTAGGTATTAAAATCCATGGAAAAGAAATAAAAACTTTGACAGAATTACAATGTCATCGGTGAACATCAGAGACAGCAAAAGGCTTGGAAGAGCAGTTGAACAGAATAGACAGTGTCTTGAAAGGAGGGTGTAAGATGAACATCAACAAAAGCAAAACGAGGATAATGGAATGTAGTCTAATTAAGTCAGGTGATGCTGAGGGAAATAGATTAGGAAATGAGAAACTTAAAGTAGTTAAGGAGTTTTGCTATTTGGGGAGCAAAATAACTGATGATGGTCGAAGTAGAGGGGATATAAAATGTAGACTAGCAATGGCAAGGGAAGAGTTTCTGAAGAAGAGAAATTTGTTAACATCGAGTATAGATTTAAGTGTCAGGAAGTCGTTTCTGAAAGTGTATGGAGTGTTGCCACATATGGAAGTGAAATGTGAGCGATAAATAGTTTGGACAAGTAGATAATAGAAGCTTTCAAAACGTGGTGCTACAGAAGAATGCTGAAGATTAGATTGGTAGATCACATAACTAATGAGGAGGTATTGAATAGAATTGGGGAGAAGAGGAGCTTGTGGCACAACTTGACTAGAAGAAGGTATCGGTTGGTAGGACATGTTCTGAGGCATCAAGGGATCACCAATTTAGTACTGGAGGGCAGCGTGGAGGGTAAAAACCGTAGAGGGAGACCAAGAGATGAATAGACTAAGCAGATTAAGAAGGATGTAGGTTGCAGTGAGCACTGGGAGATGATGAAGATTGCACAGGATAGAGTAGCATGGAGAGCTGCTACAAACCAATCTCAGGACTGCAGGCAACAACAACAACAACAACAACTAATGGTGTTCAGTTACTACTATCTGAACAACTGTGTTCTTCACATTTGCGATATTCGAAAATCCATATGAAATTTGGAATGGTGGTCAGGCATGCGCTACCTGTGGATGAAGGATGTCATTGACAAGATAGTTGAGGAGGGAGCAGGTCGAGCATGTGTCGTCGTCTTTTGGTCGCTGTTCTTGCCTGGGTAATGCATTAAGAGCTTCAGCGTATGATGTGTCATCTGTGTGCTGAAGTGGTCAGTGCATCGGTTTGGAACTTGGTAATGTATATTCATTCTGAATACTGATTTTTGGTACTGAATAGCAATTCAGCAATAACTATTAAAAGTGATTAATTTTTCCTGTCAACGTTGTGGCACACAGCACAAGGACACTGGCATATGTTCAATGCTGCCTGTACACGCTCAGCTTCTTCTGACTGCACTGCTATTTCAAATCACATTTATTACACTATCTATAACATTGACTTCTGTAGTTGTCAGTACATCCCTATCCTAATAGACTGATACCATATCATCCGGTTTAATATTTGACATTTATTGGTGTTTTGCAATTTAGTCATTGACTTTCCCTTGTGATTCTCATATTTCTTTAGGGCACAATGGAAGGTTACGCAACCAGACACCTACGTTAGTAGTGAAAACACTAAAGCAAAATAACTTACTCGAGTGGAACTATATAGTTCCAGAGGCCTCAAACACCAATGATATATGCATGGAGACTCAAAAGAATGAAAATTAATTGTGAAAGGCAGGATTTGAACCCAAGCCCCCTGCTCATTAGGCAGATGTGCTAACCACTATAGTTAATAAGATGGCAAAGTGGTTTTGCATAACCTCACCAATTATCCTGCATGCTTCACTCGTCAATCTGAACTCCGATTCATGCCACAGCCCACTCAGTATTCCCCAAAAACTAACAGCACTTCATAGAGTCTCAGTATGTAGGTTGTTACTATAAAACCACTGGAGAACACATACACTACTGAAGTTTCATTTGCTTATTTTCGCTTTACAATTTTGTTACTATGAACAAAAGCATTAGGTTGCACAGTAACCTGACAAATGCCAATAGATGAATGAGATATGGACAACAGGTCCCACAGCTGCTGGTTCCTTGTCAGATCCTACTGCTGCAGGAGGTAAGTCCTCTAATGCTCCAGTACTTTAATTACTTTAAAGAGTAGTAAAAGGAGTGACCTCAGGAGAATTCTACCCCATGATGATGCCAGGGGTGCCAGATCCCCCCATGCCATCAGACTCAGAACCCAATTTAATCAACATTCTTCTAGTTCAATTGATAGAGGTGGAACAAAATTTTGGTCATCAACAGAGGATAGTACAGTGGTAGCAAGCAATGATGGGTGCCGTAATGAACAACACGACTCCCAACATTACGACGAGCTCCTCTGAGTACGATCATTTTCAGAGGCAAAATATTCGTCGTACAATTCGATAGATCACAAAAAACTTGCAGGTAAAAGACTTCAATGGCTCTCTTGTGCCCTACCCGTCACAATATTAGGGTTGATGTGCAGCTCCTCAGAAGTGGAATTGTGTATCAGCATGTGGCCTCTTCCTTATATGTCCTGTCATGTGTTACTTTCGACCTACTGATTACAACCAGTATAAGTTGATACCAAACAACATCACACTCAGAAATTTCCAACAATCTGACTGTTTAGAAGTCTCGCCCATTTCCTCAGATACATGGTTCCAAAGAAATAATAGTTTCTGACAATCCATGTAGTCCTGCACAACTGGTTATCAAATATTTGACTAAGTTACTTGTAAGTCTAAGACACATGATATCAGAAAACCATTGCATGGGTGATATTTAAGCATTCCATACCCTTCTACAAGAACCAGAATTTGTTAAATTTGTTTCCTGACTGATAACATCGAGTAGCTATGGAGCGCACTCAAATGTCTTGCTTCAGCCATACAGACCAAATAACTGAATTTCACTCGGTTATGATATTTATATACCATCAAACTGCCACACGCATTGGCTCTTGTACCCCCACAAAGGAATAAAAGCAATTATGTCAGTTAAGTTCAGCAAAAACAGCCATTACTAGCAGAGATCAGTGGCATATAATGATAAGATTGTTAAGGTTACATTCATGACCCCAGGAAATAATCATTTGAGAGAAAGTCTCTCCCAACAGTGACAAGCCAAGTGGTAATTGACAACAGTGAGGACAGAGGGCAGAGATAATGAATAACTAGTTTCGCTCTTTTAGTGATATTGCATATGGTAGGTGCGAGAAAGATGGCATCTGGCCAAATCAATTACAACCAATAATGAAATTTAAGAGAACAATTGTGAGGGAGGAGGAAAGGTTGAATGTGAATTACTTTGAACTACATGTGGCAATGACCTAAGTTAGCAGCAACTTTTCTCACTACTGCACTCCTTACCCAACACACAATTTTAAGGGTAGATTATTTAAGTGAACAAGAAGCCCTAATCAATTTCAGCGGTTCAAAAATAAAGCTCACAGTAAACGGCATCTGTGTGTTGTTAAAGAAAGCTGCATCAAACCATACTTTCGACTGAAGACAACATGGACAAAATCTGGAAACTGTGTTTTGTGACAAGATATCTCAATTATGGTCAGATTAAAATTAGGACAGCTTACATTTGTCACTTTCTGCTGCACTGCTGTCACATTGTCAGCCTCCTGCTGCTTATTTATGGGCTGCACACAAAGATAGTGTGACACTTCACAAAGGCTGTTAATGTGTAACAAGAGCAATTTTCAAAATAGGCTCACGCATCTTAGGCTCATGGGCAGAAATTTGTATGTCGGTGCATGTACCTTGTAAGTAAATTTTTGAATGTCTCACCTACAGTTAAGGCACATTATACAAGCAAGCTATTGCAAAGATAATATGTAAGCATTTCAAAGGTTTCTACTAAAACTGGAGTATTACAACTTGAATTTTTGATCGTGATTCTTCCGTCACTGATGGAAGCTAGAGGTGTTGCCACAGCCATACAGACCAAGTAACTGGAAATCAAAGACGAAGATTTCTAAATGAGTACGATTCAGAGATCAGTAGCCTCAGATGCCAAAAATGCACAATGACAACAATTATGGCAGTAGCTTCAGTAGAAATGGCTATGAGTAGAAAAAAGTTGTCGATATTGGATCTGCAGGATGAGGAAATAATCCTATGGGTGACAGTACCTCACAACAACAAAAGCAGCAACACCAATGACAACAATTACAAAGATGGTGACACAGGTGATAGTTGAGTCAACAGTCAGGGTAGAAAACATGATGATGATGATGATTTGTTTGTGTTGTGCTCAACTGGGCAGTTATCAGTGCCTGTACAAATCCTTAAATTTACTCAATCCAATCTCACCACTTTAATGAATGATGATGAAATGATGAAAACTATACGAACAGTCCACATGTGGAGAAAATACCCAACCGGCCCAGGAATCGAACCCAGGACCCTGTAATCCAGAGGAAGCACCATTAGCCACTAGACGGGTTAAACAGAGCAGACTTTGTAGCAATCACTTTTTACATCATGATGATATATGGGGATGGTATCTGATACACGTTGTTTCATTTTGTATACATCTACACCTACATACATACTCTGCAAGCCACGGTGTAGTGCATGGTTGAAAGTATCCCGTAACTCTAGTAGTCGTAACTATTTCTGTTCAACTTGGAAACAGAGGGAGGGGAAAACAATTACCTGAATTGCTCCATTCAAGCCCTAATTTCTCTCTATCTTACGTGAAATGTACGTTGCCAACAGTAGGATCGTTGTGCAGTCAGCTTCAAATAGTGGTTCTCTAAATTTTTTCAACAGTGCTCCTAAAAAAGGAAGTTCCCTTTCTTCCAGGGAGTCTCATTTAACTTCCCAATCTCTATAATACTCACATGTTGTTCAGACCTATGAGCAAAATATCTTGCAGCATGCTTCTGAATCTTTCTTTAATCTGACTTTGTACAGAACCCGCAAAGTCATTCACCCTTTTATTATTTTTTTAGGTGAGGTCTTGCTGTTTTGAATGAAGTGGTGTTCTGGTTATCAGCAATATCATGTGTCAAGATGAGAAACCACACTATTTCAATCACAAAAAATAATTGACGTTTGAATTGTGGGAAGGAGAAAAATTCAGTGCTAATTAGGTTGGCCCAGACATACCGAGGACATAAGCTGTCACACACACACAGTTGTAGGAGAAGATCTTTAAAATTAACACCAAGCAGTATTGAATTTCAGTGGTGCAAAAACAGAGCTGAGTGTAAATGGAATTTTTGTGTTATTAAGAGCAGCTGCATCAAACCCGTATTTGCACTGAAGCCCACAACAAGAAAATGGTTTGAAAACTGTGTTTTGGGAAAAGATATTGGAACAGATTGACTGATGTTTCTCGCTCCATTTAGATCATGTACTGAACTAGGATTCTTTGAAGGGGGTACAGGTGAGATCGGAATGTCATCCGGTTGAAAGTTCTTCAGATTCAGGCAGACTGTAACTTGTTTATATTTTGTGATTCCAACGTCATGAGAAAGGGAGGTAGAGAAAGAACCGGCACTAAAAGGATGCAACGTATTGGCAGAGGCATCGAATTCCTTTGCCATGCAGTGCAACACTTTGCAAATCCATCCAAAATTAAATGCCAACCTGGGACCCTCATAGATTTCTCGCATTTACCACTGGAGGGCATACCAGTAGGCTGGCACTGAGATGTTCATGAAATGTTTCACTGTATCAAATATGAACAGCCATCAGTTGTATAATGGAATGACAATCATGAAAATTTCTGCCGGACCAGGACTCTCAGCCAGATTTCTCCTTATTGCACAAGGTAGTCTTACCATTATGCTATCGAAGCACAATTCATGGGCAAACTCAGACTTCAACTTATTGTCAACCATGTGTCTTCAACTCTCACTCTTACATTCACTAGGTACACTCCTGTATGGGTGAAATATTGTGATTGAAATGCACATTTTGATTCAAATGTCACTTACCTGGTGTCAGGGGAGAGACATGCTCTGTGTTGTTAAGAAGTACAGTCCAATGTTCCTTCGGACAGGCATGCATGTCCAAAGCAACAGTGCATCATACTTCTGAGCATCACTAGCACTGCGTTACCCCACTCCAGTGTTCAGATTGCCACGCTTCACACACTGTATAAGGAACCACAGATAATTGCAATTACTATACAGGTATGACTAGCAGCTTTATTCTGACTTCCATCAAGGCTGTCAAAGAATGTGCAACAATTTTTGTAGCTGTGACATAAAATATGGGTGTAAAAAGTATTCAGGTATGTGTTGATACAAATACAACAGTTTTTTAACCAAGACCAGAGGCTTTTGGTTCAATGTCACATCTGTGAAAGTTGTTGCAGAGCTATTTCACAGATAAAGGTATTGTGCTATGTAATGGACTGAAATTAAGAAGTTTCTGTACCATGTTCTTCATAACTAATCAAAAGAGTGGCCTAACATTAATAAACTGCATTACTGAGGTAAAACTTTAGTCTAACTGGTTGAGCAAGGCAGGATGTAAGGATGAAATCATGCCTATTTTCATGATGAATAGTCCAGTCCTTGAAGTACATTCTATGCAAACACACTAAGGGTTACTCTACTGGAGTCATTAATGACACACTTTATGTGCTGAACTACAGAATCCTGAAAGATAAAGGTTCACCTCTATGCAACAGATTTGGAATCTGTATTACAATTCAGGAGAATACTATAAAAATTACTGTATGTCATATATTGAGAACATATCGACTGGTACATTGTTAAGCTGAAGGCTATTGGAAGTCAGCTTTGGAACTAGAGGATAGGAAATCAGACACAAAGCAGATAGCAGGCAGAGTGACAGTATTTAGAATACCAGAGGTAGATAGTATTGCCTCCAAATAGCAGGCACTAACAGTCCCAGGGTAGAATCTTCAGTTCAGAAAATTAAATGGCAACTCCATTCACTGCCTAAATGCTGCTGAACAGTGTCACTTTAGAAATAAGTGTCCAAGGAATAGAAAAGCAACTGGAATCACTCAATAGAGGAAAGTCCACTGGACCTGACGGGATACCAATTCAATTCTACACAGAGTACGCGAAAGAACTTGCCCCCCTTCTAACAGCCGTGTACCGCAAGTCTCTAGAGGAACGGAGGGTTCCAAATGATTGGAAAAGAGCACAGATAGTACCAGTCTTCAAGAAGGGTTGTCGAGCAGATGCGCAAAACTATAGACCTATATCTCTGACGTCGATCTCTTGTAGAATTTTAGAACATGTTTTTTGCTCGAGTATCATGTCATTTCTGGAAACCCAGAATCTACTATGTAGGAATCAACATGGATTCCGGAAACAGCGATCGTGTGAGACCCAACTCGCTTTATTTGTTCATGAGACCCAGAAAATATTAGATACAGGCTCCCAGGTAGATGCTATTTTTCTTGACTTCCGGAAGGCGTTCGATACAGTTCCGCACTGTCGCCTGATAAACAAAGTAAGAGCCTACAGAATATCAGACCAGCTGTGTGGCTGGATTGAAGAGTTTTTAGCAAACAGAACACAGCATGTTGTTATCAATGGAGAGACGTCTACAGACGTTAAAGTAACCTCTGGCGTGCCACAGGGGAGTGTTATGGGACCATTGCTTTTCACAATATATATAAATGACCTAGTAGATAGTGTCGGAAGTTCCATGCGGCTTTTCGCGGATGATGCTGTAGTATACAGAGAAGTTGCAGCATTAGAAAATTGTAGCGAAATGCAGGAAGATCTGCAGCGGATAGTCACTTGGTGCAGGGAGTGGCAACTGACGCTTAACATTGACAAATGTAATGTATTGCGAATACATAGAAAGAAGGATCCTTTACTGTATGATTATATGATAGCGGAACAAACACTGGTAGCAGTTACTTCTGTAAAATATCTGGGAGTATGCGTGCGGAACGATTTGAAGTGGAATGATCATATAAAATTAATTGTTGGTAAGGCGGGTACCAGGTTGAGATTCATTGGGAGAGTGCTTAGAAAATGTAGTCCATCAACAAAGGAGGTGGCTTACAAAACACTCGTTCGACCTATACTTGAGTACTGCTCATCAGTGTGGGATTCGTACCAGATCGGTCTGATGGAGGAGATAGAGAAGATCCAAAGAAGAGCGGCGCATTTCGTCACAGGGTAATTTGGTAACCATGATAGCGTTACGGAGATGTTTAATAAACTCAAGTGGCAGACTCTGCAAGAGAGGCGCTCTGCATCGCGGTGTAGCTTGATCACCAGGTTTCGAGAGGGTGCGTTTCTGGATGAGGTATCGAATATATTGCTTCCCCCTACGTATACCTCCCGAGGAGATCACGAATGTAAAATTAGAGAGATTAGAGCGCGCACGGAGGCTTTCAGACAGTCATTCTTCCCGCGAACCATACGTGACTGGAACAGGAAATGGAGGTAATGACAGTGGCACGTAAAGTGCCCTCCACCACACACCGTTGGGTGGCTTGCGGAGTATCAATATAGATGTAGATAGATAGATGTAGAAGATGGCTGCCCACACACCCACCCACTTACCGCCCACAAACACATAAAATGTCTTATTATGGGCAAGTATCAAGCCTGCTGCCTATGCTAACTGCAATTTAGTTTGTTTACACAGGTTAGAATCTGATGAGAAAGGGGAACAGTGCTGCAACATCACTCCCCACTCATGAGATGCCTCAGGGTAGTGCCAGGTGACATAGAACATGGTTGTTGCTAGTCGTAATACGAAGTGCAGTGACCTTCAGCATTCGTTGCTACAAAACTTGGAGTTAATTTAATGGCCTACACAATAGGAGAAGAGAAACGATACAAAGTTGCTAGCCCAAGACACCAGGGAAGTACAAAGCCACAATGCACAATGCATGTGGTATGGGTGGATTGGTTGGCGAACTACAGATAAGGAGAATTAGTGTGCTGCCACTATCCCTTAAAAACCCATATTTTTTATTCAGGGCAAGTTTTCGATCTGACCATTGGGGCCCCAACTCCTTGTCATTTATAGCCAGCCTCTACTTCTACATTGCCCCAGCAGATTGCCACAACTCTGGATCTCTTATTATATTGGCCACAGTAGTGGAGAGGAGATGGTCCACTTCACATACAAGTGGTGGAAACTAGGGTCTCCATACCTGTACTGAGGGATTGCCAATCAACACTTACGTTTACTGGAATAATTTTTCTCTTGTTTTTCAAGCACGTGAATTGTCTCAATTATGAACCTTGCATGAATGCCAGGATTCTTGGCATATCCCAAGCAGACGATATCAAGTACTGATACTGCCTGGTCTCTATCACGACCCCTCTCTCCAGACATTGGAAACCTTTCATATGCACACTAACACACAGTGGAAATTACAATGGGATTATTACTGAAGTTTAATGAGAATCAATCATATAACAAAGTAATTTCCACTAGAAAAACATCATATGCTGCCAGCTGACCCAATCTAACACTTCTACAAGCATAGTTGATAATGCACTGCCACTAAGTCTTATTTTTTCATCCTATGCAGTACCAGTTCATTCAACACAAGATGGTATGTGCAAACTTGCAACCAGTGAGATCTGAACTTATGCATATTTGACAGAGTTGTCAAGTCCTAATGGTCTGTCTTATATCTATGATGTACATCTTAGGTGGCTTTCCGTACCTTCACTTCTGCAAGATACCAAACGGCAACCCTCCAGAATTATGGAGGGGTACAAAGTTTAACAGTGTCAGTGGAGTTATTGGCTCTGAACAATGATAATTTCTATGATCTCAAATAATAAGGAGAACAAGGCTACATTATCACATCTCCTCCACACGGATCAGCCAAACAGTACAGGTACAAGGCTGTAGACATTTTCAATACTGAAGTTGAACAACAGTTGCATTGCCCCATATTTGGTTCTTAATAACTAATACCTCGAACAGATACTTCTCTGAAAATGCACCTGTTCTGGTGAGAGAATTTTTTTTTACCACCCAGTCTCACAAGCTATTAAAAAGATTTCTCTAATGAAATTTCTGTGCTTTTTCAAGCTTTTTGGCACTAATATTGCAGATATGATAGTATCCCTTACTACCAAATATACTGACAACCTTGAAAAAAAGTAAAAATGTATAGAGATTGTATAGCCATGGATAGTCATGAAATTATGCCAATATTTGGCATTTTGCATTTGACAAGTATAGAGAAAGGTCAGCATGTAAATGCAAAAGAATTTCGCGAGTCAGGCAGTACACATATGAATATCCTGAATGCCATAATGAGCTACGAGACATTTCTGCTTGTAATACATTGTATGAGATTTGCTGACATTTCCACTCCAAATGAAAGAAAAACTTGACAGCATAATTGACTGCAAAGGAATGTGGACATTTTCTGACAGCAACCTGAAGTGATTCTATAATCCTGCTGATTATGTTACAGTCCATGAAATGTTGACTCTGTTTAGAGGCTGCTACTCCTGGACCCTATATATACACCACACAAACCCACAAAATATTCAATTAAAATATGTGCCATGAGTGACTGAAAAAAGTTTTATACCAGTAATATTGAAGTATATGTAGGAAAGCAGCTAGATGGACC